>NC_056731.1:99501375-99686375 GCF_019279795.1 Protopterus annectens | reverse complement strand
AGTAAAGCACAAAAACCCTACTTCTAACCCTACACTAAACCCCACATACACAGCTATCTATGCACTATCCTTAACCCCTCCTAACCCTAAAGTCCGTAACTACCAAACACTTCCCCTACGAAAAATATACACAAACAAAATAAATAATCTACATACATACATTTAACAAAACCCTACTTCTAACTCTACAATAAATCTTACTTACATTACCTATCTATGCACTTACCTTAACCTGCACCCTAATCCTAAGGTCCGTAACTATCGCACAGTTACCTTATGGAGCTATACCACAGATGGGCCAAATTCGCAGTTTTTGCCGTTTGCTGTAATACCGGTTTGTGCAATATGTATTGACATTCACGGATTTGCTTAAACGGACTTTCGATCTCATAATAGGGACCCATATATATATATATATATATATATATATATATATATATATATATATATATATATATATATATATATATATATATATATATATATATATACGCAAACATATAGCTGTATAGAACTAGTTACTACACAGCAAGGTTCATCAAGTTAAATTTCCTTACTATGTACAAAGACAAAATTCTCAATGAAAATGTTTGGGAGTTGGTCCTTGTCGTAGAGCTTCAATAATATCTGGGTCAAATGGAATGAGTTACAGTCTGTTTCATTAGTGAAGATCTCATGCAGCTTACCTGAGACAGAAGTAATTCAGTGTTTATATCTTCTGAGACAACTCTTGTTGACTTCTTATATTAATAGTCTTCTTATTTTCAGGCTTTTAAAACTAGACACAGTACTTCTGTTCTGGTAGAATCCTTCCTTTTTTCTTGCTTTTTTATTGTTGTATTTGTATTTGTAACTCAGGAGTTTGACTTCCATTACTGCATTCCCTTAGGTTCTGTAGAATATAAAAATAACTGAAGCCCTTCTACACATTTCCATACATTTTCTTATTCCTTTTGCAACTGATATAATGATTCATGCAAAATGTACTGAAGTACAATGTAAAGAAAGTATTCATGATTCATAGTGTCCTGTGAGGTCCAAACAGATGATGATCTATCATAAAATTATGAGATAATGGCAGACTGAGAAAAATGTGAATACTACACTTTGTGACTGAGAGGAAACCTATTTTTTTCTCATTTAATGAGTTGGATGGAAAATAGCATGCATAACTCTAAACTTCTTTGCTCAAAAATTCTGGACAAAGCCAGCACTATTTGGTTAACAAAAGCCCACAATCAGTGAATTTATTATTCTTTTTAAATATTACTCTAACTCACTTAAAAAGATTTAACACTTAAAAATTCTGGACAAAGCCAGCACTAATTGGTTAACAAAAGCCCACAATCAGTGAATTTATTATTCTTTTTAAATATTACTCTAACTCACTTAAAAAGATTTAACAGAGCAACAGGTTTTGCATCAACATACATTTTCTGAACAAGAAGTATGAGCCTCTAATGTCTGGCATTACTGACCGACTATAAGCCTCAGTGATTTACCAGAAAATCAAAGATTTTATGATGGACAGAGCAAAAAATTCAATGCAGAAACAGTTGAAAGGTATGATAGTACAACACAAGTGTTGTGTTGTATTTATCACTCAGTATCACTCGAAATGAATACCGGTGCATTACTTCAAAATCTGCAGAAAAGTCCAAACAAAACAGTGCAGCTTATGGCTTATAACGATATGCAGGATAGCAACTTGTAGTACTTAAAATTATGTGATTATTGTCCTTTTAGTAAATGAAAACTGTCTAGTCATATTCCTAGCTGCACAACCCATGATTCTCCATCTTATATCATTATTAACTTAAGTTGCTCTGGGCAGCATACAGTTTGGTAGGGAGTGATGCATGCATCACATCTCATTATTTTCCCAAATTATTTATTCATGAAGGTTCTTTTGACCCATCTTTGAGAATTATAGTTTGCAAGTCATTATTGTACTGACAGCTTAGACCAACATTACTGAACTGTCTCTTAATATTTTTTTAGATACACCACTTTGCAGTTACTATAACCTAATTTGGGCAAATTACACTGGATTTCACAATGTTCTTAGTCCTTATATACCAGGCAAGTATGATTAATTGCATTTTATTTTTATTTTTATCTATAAAACAACTCTTTGTCACATTTAATACATCTGACTGTATTTTATTGCCAAACTGGGGAGAATTATTTAGTCAAGGCTACAGACTATCTTGTAAAACTGTAGTAGTGAACTTATAAAAGAATCTGATTACTGTTGGTCCTATAAGTTGGACTACTTCTGGTCATTGACATTTTCAGCCTTACTCTTTATTGCACCGCATTGCATGCCATTGTTCTCCTTGATCTCTTTCATGTCTAAAATACAAAACATTCTGCTAATACTGCAGCCAAGCATTTAAACCACCACCAACCTTTAAGTAAAACACTTTAGAGAGACAGATTTATTACCTAAAATTAGCCCAGTCTCAGGAATAGACTACCTTATATGTTAACAAAGTGGCATCCTTACCTCTTTCAAGACTAAATTAGATATGTGGAAGAGCATCTTGAAATTTCTTGGCCAGACCAGTTTTGTCTTCATGGATGAAAGAGGTACACACCATGAGGGTATGCATCAGTGAGGCAAAAATGGTCATATTACTTCTCTGCCTTCTAATTCCTATGATCATATGATCCAGAAAATACAACTTTCTGCTTCATGTAGTGCTCAAATTTTCCTTTCCAGCTCCTGTTTATTTTCCTTGTGATAGCCATGGACCATTATAAAATAAATTGGTGATTAATTCTAATAGCTAACTGATTTTCATCTCGTGGCTAGACAAGTGAATAATTATTTGACTCCCTAATCCAGGCAAAATAATTCATAGTCATTGTTTCAGGGAGTGTAACCATAAACATATGTAATAATAATAATATCTGGATCTTCCACTATCTGTTTCCATTTTTCATCTTGATTCTTGTTCAGCTGTCACATTGGTTCCTGTGATATTATGAGAACAATCCCCACTATGTGCCTTCAAAGGTAGTGTGAACAAGATGCTTACATATATCCAGTATTGCCATGTGTTCTTTTCACACCTTCTCACCATCTTCATATTGAAGTCCTTTATACACATCATTTTCATCTGCACTGTGACTCTTATTAATATTCCATGGGACATTTTCAATGATTTTTAAAAACCTAAATGCATTTTGTCTGCATATGAAGTGAAAAAAAATTTGTCTTTTCACTTACATAAATAAAAAAATGTTGCTTGCCTAATGCAAATAGCCAATAGAAATTAACACAACAGTCCCAGTTTTATTATATTTAGAGCAATAAGGTTTTAATATTTTTAAAAGTTGGCTGGTTTATATAGATGGGACATATCTAATATCAGTCTGCAACCATTTACAGATAAGACATGTGGAGAAGGGCAGAGGCAAACAAACAATAACAAGGCAGAAATAAATTTGATAAGCTGTAAAAATGGAGTGCTTAAGGTAAGCAGCCAAAAATGATCAAGAAACCAATTTATGAGGGCATGGCCAAGGATAACTAAAGGTGAATCTCAGAATACATTTTTTAAAAACAAAATAACTGTCTCATAGATAAATTTGATGATTTTGAAAACAGATTGAGATGAAATAATATTAGAAGTTATGGTATACCTGAAAAGTATGATGTAGACAACATGATATATGGCTTAATAACCTGGCTACATAAAACATTAAACCTTCCTGAAAATTTATCTTTGAATTGAAAGGACACATAGATATTTGCACCTTCAAAGAAGGAAAACTCTCTACCAAGTTTAATTATAGTTTTATGCCCAGCTTAGTAAAAGATCAATTATTAAAATAGTATGGCCCGGTTCGCCTATTAACATAATTGAACATGTAGTCAGATTTGACAATGATTATTCCAGTAAAGTAGTGAGCAATAGAAAATCCTGCTTAGCACTGATTACTAACTCATACTTAACCCCAAAAATACTAAACTATTCCTCTTCCTCCCTACCAGGTAAAACCCTCCTTCACCATCCCTTTTCTTAACAACACTACTATTACAGCTGATACACTAAGGTCCTTGGAACAATTATAGACACTCAACTTAAATGTGACATCCATGTATATTACTGTATCAAGAAAACCCACCAAAAGCTAGGCCTACTGTATAGGAACAAAGGATTCTGCACAACTAACTCCAGAATCTCATTTGCCCAAACTTACCTTCTTCCTAACCTATTCTACAGCTCTCAAATTTTAACTAACTTATAGCCCTCACTACTTTCTAAACTTGAAGCCAGCTACAATAAAGTAGCAAGAGTTGCAGCTAATCAGCCTACAAAAATCACACCACTGTCTTGCTCTATGAAGAGTCAGCTGGCTAGAATTTCCTAACCAACTCTTATTCACTTAACTTCTCATTATCCATTTCATCCTAAACAAGCCCTCCACTTGCCCTAACGTATCCTCTCTTCTCTTCCTATATAATACCCCTTGATCCCTCAGAAGTCCAGATAAATATCTCTTACAGATATAGAAGCCTAAAAAATCCATTGGACAAAATCTTTATTGCTACTTTCCAGCTCTTTCATGGAATACTCTCCCCTTATACCTTAGAGCCATTGCCCAAGTCCATGAATTTAAAATAAAGTCATAAATATGTCCAAAATAGCACTTGGACTTGTCCCTGCAATCACCCTACTTGAATCCATTCCCTCTCTCCTCCACTACCCACTCCTCTCTCCTCTCCTCTCTTCCTAACTCCCCCTCTTCTTCTAAATATTTTTTATAACCCCCTAAAAAATAAAAAAAAAAAAATGACAATGGCTGTCACCTACTTCTCTCCAAGTTCCTTTGCTATATACTTCCTGCAACTGCTCTTAATTAATATCCTTACAGTCCACCTTTTCTAAAACTAAATACCTTCATATATACAGTTGTCCACTGAGGATAATCCAAACTGAATTTGTTTTTCCTTTTCTGACTGTTTTGTCACTACCCACATCATATTTATCATTCTTGTCCTATTGTTTTCTTTTCAGACTTCTCTTACTTGTACTATAAGGGACATCTGCTAGATTACTTTATTGTATATATATTTGTATTGTACTCTACTTCAGTACTGTAATTTTTATTGTTTATTTTACTGTGGAGCTTTTCTCTCCAGACCTCTGCAGAAAAGGGCTACTAGCTCAGTCAACTATCCCAGTCAACAAATGTCAAATAAATAAATATATTAATAAAATAAATAAAGAAGTTAAAAAGAACAATATTAAAGCCACTTTGCTGTTTCCTGCAGAGATCAAATTATTTATTTCTGAAGGAACTAAAATACTTGACACACGGAAGGAGGCCCCCACCAATGTTAACAAAAATAGTCTTTAATTTTCCTGAAGAAATGGATTGGAAAAGTATATCCCTCAAGAGACACTGTAAACTTAATTCCTGGAAAACTGCTTCTAAAATTAAAAAGCTTAAAAGTAGGTGACTTTTATTTTTTGATTGCAGGTCTTTTATTTTTTGAAACAGATTTACCCTTTAAGTTAAATGTTTTTCTTGGACTTTAAGCTTCAAAACATATGTTAGCATGCATTTATATGTTAAGGTAAAGCAAATTTCATGATAAGGAATACAAATTGTTAGTTTTACTGTTTTATTATACAGTATTTACAGTAAAAGACTTAAAATATTTCATTTAAGTAAACTTATAAATGTATTTCTAAATGTTAAATAAATACTGTAAGTGAATACCATTAAATTATAAGCAATAGAATTAGTAACCTAAAGACTATGTAACTTAAGAATTGGATTTTATTTGTTTAACTTTGCTTAGTATGTGCATTTCTGGGTTAACTGAATGTCAGGCCTAAGTAATATGCTAACTAGAAGGGTTAAACTGCTGGTGATTTTGTTTACTTGTTTCATGTGTAAAACATTCATTTCACATGCCATTTATGAAGCAAATGACATTTAAAAAGTTCAAGAACAAAAAAAAATCTTCCAGTTGTGTGAAAATGTTTGATTCTTGCTTGCTTTGTTTTCCACCTGATTCTTCAGCTGTTTTGAAGAAAATCTAGGGCAAAGTTCATCACTGATTTCAGTGTAAACAGGAAGGAACTTTTTCTTTCTTTTTTTTCAAGTATACAGTAGATATAAAATGTTTACACCACCTGTTAACATGCCAGGTTTTTGTGCTATAAAAAAAAATGAGACCACAATAAATAATTTCAAAACCTTTCTCACCTTTAATGTGACATATAACCTGTACAATTCAAACGAAAAACAAACAAATCTGTTAGGGGAAAAATATAAAAAATAAAAAAGTACAATATGCTGGTTGCATAAGTGTGCACCGCCTTAAACTAATACTTTGTTGAAGCACCTTTTGATTTAATTACAGCATTCAGTCTTCTTGGGTAGGAGTCTATCAGCATGGCACATCTTGACTTGTCAATATTTGTCCACTCTTCCTTGCAAAAGTGTTCCAAATCTGTCAGATTTCATGGGCATGTCTTGTGCACAGCCCTCTTCAGGTCAGTCCACAGATTATCTATTGGATTTAGTTCTGGGCTCTGGCTCTGCCATTCCAAAACTTTAATTTTCTTCTGGTGAAGCAATTCTTTTGTTGATTTGGATGTATACTTGGGGTCATCATCATGTTGAAAGGTGAAATTCCTCTTCATCTTCAGCTTTCTAGCAGACACTGAAGGTTTTGGGCCAAAAGTTGCTGGTATCTGGAACTGTTCATAATTCCCTCCACCTTGACTAAAGCCCCAGTTCCAGCTGAAGAAAAGCAACCCCAAAACATGACACTGCCACCAACATGTTTCACAGTGGGCATGGTGTTCTTTTGGTGATGCAAAGTATTGTTTTTGTGCCAAACGTGCCTTTTGGAATTGTGGCCAAAAAGTTCAACCGTGGTCTCATCAGACCATAACACATTTTCCTGTATGTTTTTGTGGGACTTTATGTACCATTTAGCAAATTTTAGCCAGGCCTGGATGTTTTTCTGTGTAAGAAAAGGCTTCAGGCTTGCGACCCTACCCCATAGTCCAGACATATGGAGAATCTGGGCAATTGTTGTCACATGTAGTACACAACCAGTACTTGCCAGAAATTCCTGCAGCTCCTTCAGTGTTGCCGTAGGTCTCTTGGTAGCCTCCCTCACCAGTTTTTGTCTTGTCTTTTCATCAATTTTGGAGGGATGTCCAGTTCTTTACAGTGTCACTGTTGTCCCATATTTTCTCCACTTTTTGATTACTGTCTTTACCATGTCCTATGGTATAGCCAATGGTGTGGAAATTGTTTGTACCCTTCTCCTGTCTGATACATTTCAACAATGAGATCCCTTTGATGCTTTGCAAGCTCTCTGCGAACCATGGCTTTTGCTGTAGCAGGCAACTGAGTAAATGTCAGGAAACTCCTACTAGGACAGCTGACATTTATTTGGGGTTAAACAGAGTCTCTTTAATGATGGCAGGTATGTACCCATGATGACTGAATGCTTTAATTAAATCAAATGGTGCTTCAATAAAGTATTAGTTTAGGGGTGTACACACATATGCAACCAGCGTATTGTACATTTTTTTTATTTTTTTATATTTTTCCTCTAACATAGTTGTTTGATTTTCAATTGAATTGTAAAGGTTATAGGTCACATTAAAGGTGGGAAATGTTTTGAAATGATTTATTGTGATCTCATTTTTTTATACTCCAAAAACTTGGCATTTTAACAGGGGTGTGTAAACTTTTTATATCCATTGTATATATGAGAAATGTTCACAAAATAACTTACTTTTTAAATATTTTTAGAAGTGAAGAATTGGTAAAACAAAAGTTATAGTAATGTTTTATATTGATCTGTTGCTGACATAATTTGTTTACATTTGTTTAATGCTAATTGCATATGCTGCAGTGTTATTAACTCTAACTGTAAATGTAATTAGAATAAGTAAAGTTAAGCGTTACTGATTAGAAAAGTTTAACAGAATTAAGAATGAGAAACATACAGAGGCAAATAGCAGTTGATGTGTGCGTTAAAGCTTAAAAATAGGTGACTTTATTCTTTGATTGCAGGTCTTTTATTTTCTGAAAAAACAGATTTGCCCTTTAAGTGAAATGCTTTTCTTGGACTTTAAGCTTCAAAACACGTTAGCATGCATTTATATTCTAAGCTAAAGCCAATTTCATGATAAGGAATTTAAATCGTTAGTTTTACTGTTTTACTATATTTACAGTAAAATAATTAATATATTTAATTTAACTAAACTTATAAATGTATTTCTAAATGTTAAACAAAGTGAATGCTATTAAATTATAAGGAATAGAATTAGTAACTTAAAGACTATATAACTTAAGATTTGTATTTTATTTGTTTAACTTTGCTTAGAATGTACATTGCTGGGTTAATTGAATGTCATATCTAAGTAATATGCTAACTAGAAGGGTTAAAGTGCTGGTGATTTTGATTTATTTTTTCATGTGCAAAAAATTATTTCACAGGTCATTTATGAAGCAAATTGCCATTTAAAAAAGCTCAAAAACAAAAAAAAAATCTTCCAGTTGTGTGAAAATGTTTGATTCTTGCTTGCCTTGTTTCCCATCTGATCCTTCAGCTGTTTTGAAGAAAATCTAAGATAAAGTTCATCACTGATGTCTGTGTAAACAGGAAGGAACTCTCTCTTTCCTTTTTTTCCAAGTATATATATATATATATATATATATATATATATATATATATATATGTGTGTGTGTGTGTGTGTGTGTGTATATATATATATATATATATATATATATATATATATATATATATAAGAAATCTTCACAAAATAACTTATTTTTTAAATATTTATTTAGAAATGAAGAATTGGTAAAACAAGTTATAATGTTTTATATTGATCTCCTGCTGACATAATTTGCTTACATTTTGTTGAATGTTAACAGCTTATGCTGTAGTGTTATTAACTCTAACTGTAAATATAATGGGAAGAAGTAAAGTTAAATTTTAATGATTAGAAAAGTTTAAAAGAATTAAACATGAGAAACTTACAGAGGCAAATAGCAGCTGCGGTGTGCTGTGAGTTTCATTTTTACCTGCTATAATTAAATTCTAATGTTAGGATATGAAACTTCAATCAGAATTGCAGTTTACAATGGCTGAAAACATACATCAAATTAAACAAACCAGAATTCTTTCATATTTAGTCAAGATTGCTTGTAATACTAGAATTAATAAGAAGAGTAAATATCTTATGAATAAAATGCAAATGCACGTGGGTTGAAACATTTGCTATGCAAGATTAATAAAAGCAGTATCAGTATGTGTGAAACATATACACATACTGTAATCTCTAATAAACAAATTATGATGAAATAGCTGTTTGATGGGAGATTTTAGAAATACAAATTATATAGAATAAGGTAGAATATCAATGAGCAAATAAGACATAAAAATACATTTAGATAAGAAAGTGCTCAGTAGAAAGATATGTATTAGATATACTTACATATTGCAGAAATGTAAATGCACAAGGTCTCATATAATTTACATAGAAAATCATAAAAATATTTGAAAATAGCATGAAAGCTGAAATTTGACACTCGGTCATATGAACCTTGAAGCTATTTTCATATTGTATATTATTAGATTCACTAAGATTCTGGTTGACTGGGATGGAGGAGTTTTTTAACTGTTGACCAGAATTTGGGGGGGTTATTGTGGTGTTTATGTTGAATATTGCTGTAGCAGGGTTTTTGTCTTGTTTAATATGTTTTTTAGCTAAGTTTCTAAGTTGCTGGTAAGTTTCATGGTCAGTTTGAAATCTGTTTATATTCCATTGAGTTCATGCTTTATTTCTGAGTTTAAGTAGAAGCCTACTTTACCTAGTAAGCCATGAGGCATAATTTGATTTTGTTCATATATTTCTATATGGCGCTAGTGTGTTTAGAATGCTGAGAAAAATGCAGTTGAAATAGTTTACTACAGCATTTAGGGGTAAAGACTTAAGTGGGGTCCAGTTACAGAGTTGCAGTATGGAGATAAAGGTTTGAGTATGCATTCTTTTTTTTTTTTTTTGCAGAGATGACAATACATAGTATTTTTGAGGAGAATAATATGTTGCCTAAGTAGGAAGGTTTGGAGGTGATCACTGATATTGTCAGGGAGGCAGCCTGACTGATATGCATGGTATGGTTTGTTAGCTAATATCCAGTCTAGAATAGTCTGCCTTTTGGAGGTTTTGTCTACTCTGATTGCAATGTGTATTACTCAGGTGAAGCCATGCAAGTTTATGAAGTTAGTAGAGCTTTCTGACTTGCATATAAACCAATCACTGTTAAAGTCACCCATTATGATTGTTTCATGAGGGTAAGTTAAGGATATCCAGTAGAGAATGTCTTCAATTAAAGTAAGGTTTTTTTCCTGGGGGGAATGTAGGTTCTTATAATGACTAGATGTTTGTTTGAGATGATTTTAAGTTTGGTAAAGAGTATCTCAGCAATATTATATTCTGGGGGTGTTTTATTCTAGATGGTGTTGTATGACATTGTTCTTAAAAATAATGGCTAGTCCACCTCCAGTTTTGTTTTTTTTTCTTTCTAGCCTAGGTATGTTATAGTCTGGGTGAATAAAATTATTATCATTTATTTTTGGTTTCAGCCAGGTTTGTTTTAGCATTGCATTGTCTGGTGACTAGTGTGAGAGTCTGGCATGAAGTCAATGTATTTGGTTAACTACTCTCCTGAGATTCATGTTGAGGATTAATAGGTTAGATCCCTTCTGAGCTACATTTCAGGCAATCTGGGGTTGAACTATTGAGTAGGTTGAGGGGTTGTTGTAGACTTGTCTTAGGGCCAGGGTTTGGGTGAATATCACCTCTGAGTTGAAGTGGAGAAGATAAATATGTGAGTGAGTTTAAGAATTTTGATATGAGTTTATTAAATTTAAGAGAGATGTGAGTTGTTGCTTGTAGAAGAATGTACCTATATGCACCTTGATCTATGGAGACAGTATTATAGAGTTCTGGTGTTATCACATCATTGATGGGTTTCTGTTGATGAGAATAAGGGAATGGAATATCATGGGAGGAGAAAGCAATAGATAGTTAATTGTGATAAGAAATTAGATGAGCAGCCAGAGAGAGAAGTATAATGGAAACTGTATATAAGACTAACATGTTTTTATATATTTGGAATACTGGGTAGTTACCGTTGCACCTTGAATTATAAGTGGAAGTAATTGTGTTGCTGATTTTAAGTTTTGCTATTGAGTGGATGAGAATTGAAGTGAGCTGGTGTAGATGTAGTAGGTGGGAAAAGATTAAATGGAAATAGAGAAGAGGTGAGAGGGTGAAGAATTGAGATTGATTTGTTAGCAGATAGGGTGTGAGTAAGTGAGCTTAGTGATGCATGAAGTGATTTTTAATTGGATACAGTTAAGTAGTGGGAGTGGGAACACTCGTGTGCTGAACTGACTGTTTAGGTAAATGCAAAAAAAAAGAGTTTAAGAAAAGAAATTGGAGAGTAAATTATTGAAACATGGAAGAACTAACCATAATTAATATAAATATATTAAGCAGTATTTTACTGATAACACAAAAGATACACTGTTTTTAATAAACAATGTAGAATACCAAAGTAACATACATTGTTGTATAAATACACTATACAGAGTGAGAACAGTAGCCAATATGTTCTTACTTATCCTGCCTTTTTTAGAAATGCTAGCTCATAATAAAACAAACTGTAACATTCATAATATATGCATAGTGGTATTCAAACAAACAAAAAATATAATACCAATAATTATGGAAATGGCGAAAATAAAACCAAGGATACATGCACATGTGAGTAGGGATTCAGACAGTTGATGGACTCACTCAACTTACAGTACTTATACACTACTTGCTGCTAAATGAGTATTCTTATACAAACAGATGTAATAGACAACAGTAAATGTTACCCAGACAATTCTTCTAGCATCCACAATACAAGCATGAAATGTTAAGTAGTAGAACAACATCACAGGAGATATCTTTCAACCAGCTGCATCTGATCCTGAAAGCAATGCATATTTAATACACTTCTAGATGCATTCGGTCATTCCACTTAAACAAGACGTAGGACAACTCTTGCAATTTCTCTGTACAGTAGCAATAGATATTAACATACAGCAAGAAACATGACTTGACAGAAAATATCCTAAACCAAGTATACTTACATGGCAAGCACACTAAACCTAGGACACGAGGACCTACAAAATCTAAAGGATACTTTTAAAAATGTCTCCCTTCATGCTACTACAATAAATAGACTAAGTCCAGATGTTGGGTAAGGGTGGGGGAGGGACTAGAATGTGAATAAGCATTCATCTCAGGGAGAGAGTAATTCAGTAAAAAGGATACCTAAATCAGACCACATTGAGCACAAATCCAAAATTGCCTAACAAAAAATTATCATTAGACTAGCAGAAGGCAGGTAAGAGCCAGTATTTCCAAAAACAAAAGTGGTATAGGCTACACTACTGAAGGATTTACTTTAATGTATCAGTTCAAAGATGAAGCAGAAAATGAAAAACAAACCAGGTATAAAGTAAGCTAAGGAAAGCTGATCTGTAAATGTGGGTGGGTGGTACCAAGAATAGCTTTAGCAGTCTACTTTGCTCCATGTGAAAAAGAAGAAAACAAGACTAGTATATAGTGGGTGTTTAGGGGGGACCTAGCTGCAGTGCCCCAACTATTGTGCATACCACTACCTACCATTAAGTGATTTACACTGTGGATTATAGAGTTGCTAAAGTAATGTAACAGCAGTATGTCTGAGGGAAATTACCAACACTGCAGACAGGAATTCACTGCCCCTTTGTTTTGTTTGTTTGTTAATGTCCATTGCAAACAAGTAGCAGTAATAGACAGAAAACAAACTTCCAGTCCTGAACTGGGTGAGACACTCATGCACTTTTGCTATATCTCATAAAATATGTGTGTATCTTTTAGCATGATAAATATATTTGTGCATTGATTTTACTTTTGTATGATGCTTTAGTAAAAAAATGAAAGAGTGTGATAAAGAGTTGTTAGAAATATAAGATGAACTAGAACAAAACAAGGTTTGAACAATAAACAAAGTTTTGAGCAATAAACAAACAAATTAGATAATACTAAAGTCATTAAAATACAACGACAAAATATCAAACAATTTTACTGCATAAAGTGGTGATAGCTTTCGAGAAAATAAAATTGCAGTTATTCAATTACTTCAAAAAATCTACATAGATTAGCTAATAGAAGAAAGATGTTAAGCAAAAAGGTACAAATCAATCATATCTGAAATCATCAAACTAATAAGCTTACTTCACACATAGAAGAAATGCTTATTATTTTTTTAAAAAAAATAACATGAGGATCTTAACAAAGATAAAAAAATGATCCTGATGATTACAAAATTGATAAGTATTTAAGGAAAAATATCTGTAATAAACTTAATGACCAACAAATATCCCTGTTGAAGAAGCATATTACACAAATAGAAGAAAAGATTTAAAAAGAGGAAAATGGTAAATTTCCAGGGTTAAATGGCATAGGTATGGATATATATAGTCTGCTTCCATTAAATATTTTAGAATTGCTGAGTGACATTTTCAGGATAAATCAGAATGACACAATAATTCCTCCCTCACTGAAATTTTCTGTAATCTCATCTATACTTAAACCAGGAAAGGATAATACATTATTTTTCTCTAATGAGACTGAGAAATAAAATCTGGAATATATGGAGAAGTACCAAATACCCTATTGATCATTTAAACTTTAGACAGCTCAGGAATGCCACTAAAAATCAATATTCCTCGATAAAAAAACTATTACCTTAAATTCCAACAAACTCAATATCTAAACCCAGAAAAATTCTGGTCAGGATTAAATAAATTACTCCATCCTGGACAAGTCAAATCACCTACCCACTCTAACTTGACTCATAATTCTCCCAACCAAATTGCTGACATTTTTAACATTTTTTTTCAGAAACTGTTCAATTTTTAGCAAACACCTTGCCACCTGTTACCACCACTGACTCATACATGCCAACCACCTTACCCCAAGTATTACAACTGCAGCTTGTCCCAACATCTCTCATACACTCCCTACTTCTTAAGCTTAAACCATGCACTCCATCAGCTGACCTCCTACCAGCTGAATACCTTCAAATGGCAGCTGGAGTGTGTGCCTACCCTGTTTCCATCTTAATTAACAGAACCATTACAGAAAGTTCTATCCCATCCCTCTGGAAATTCTCATATATTATCCCACTGCATAAGGGTGGGAACTCAAATGAACTCTCAAACGTCCGCCCCATAGCCCTACTTTACCCCTGAGCAAAAATTATGAAGAGATGTATTCACTATCAGCTACTTGATCATCTTCCTCCAAAACCACCTGCTAGTTGACTACAAGCATGGTTTTAAGCCTTTCCATAGTACTACAATTGCTCTACTATCCTTTTCTGACTGCATTAATAAAAATCATAACAACAGCTTACTGTCCTCAGCCCTCTTGACTTCTCAAAAGCATTTGATATGGTTAATCATCAATTACTGTTAAATTCACTGAAATCACTTTCACTAGATACCCAGACAGTTAATTGGTTCAAGTCCTATCTAGGAAATAGACAACAAGCAGTCCTCTGGGAAAATAAACTATCTACTCTTCTCCTATAACTCTTAGAGTACCAGAAGGCTCTATTCTGGGACCCCCTCCTCTTCACTATTTTCATAAATAATCTGAAAATTTCCCTTCCACAAACCACCTGCATACAATATGCCGACGACTCAACATTAATATGTTCAGCCTCCTCGCCTGCTGGACTTCATTTGAGTACCCAAGCAGTATTTACCTTACCTGAAAACTGGTTCCATCAGTGCTGTCTCCTACTTAACCCCAAAAAAACTAAATTGGTACTATTCTCTCTCACTCAGAAGTCTCCTACTATCAACTTCACAATTACATCTAATAATGGTACTGTAATATCTCCTGATACAACCACCAAACTTTTAGGTGCAATAATTGGTCATAATCTAAACTTCGACACACATATCAACCTAACCATTAAATCAGTTAATAAAAAACTTGATTTCCTCTACAGACTTAAACCCTATCTCACACCTCTAGCTAGGAATGATATTGCCCGAACTCACTTAATCTCCACCCTTCTCTATGCATCCCCAATCTATACCAACTTATCCAAAAATAATCTTCATAAGTTGAAAACATCCTATAATAACATAGCCAGATTTGCCACTGGTGCAACTTTTCGAACCCACCACTGCCAAAATCTTAAATTGCTAGGATGGCTGGAATTGCAAAGCCAGATTCTTTTCCAGCAATGTATTACTATACACAGGATCTTACACCATCCCACCGATACACCCACACTCCCTACCCTTATCTGCCCATATAAAAAAATCTAACAACCCTTTGATCAGCTAATAAGGTACTAGTAGCTACTCTAAAGTCCAACAACAAATCTGGAGATAGCTTGTTCTCAATCTCTATTTGTAACTCTTGGAAAACTCTTTCAACTGAACTAACAGCCTTTTCTTCTACCCGACTTTTCAAGAAGCAATTAAGAATCTTCCTTAAAGCCCAATGGCTTTGCCCATGCACAAATCCTGACTGACACTTTCTCCCCTAGCAGGACCATTCTTTACTATCTATCTTTAACATGCTATTTCAGGTGCTCTGATATTCTCTATTAATTCCTACTGTAGTAGCTCACCTCCTAAGGTTTGGTAAACTTTATAAACAATGTTACCCTCAAAAAAAATGTTTTATTAATCCTTTTATTCAAAATTTTTAACTTATTTTGTCGGGTATGTTGATATGCTATGGTAACAGTTTGTTCCTGTATTTGAAATGTTTTACCTGTCTGTCATTATCTGTATTGTATACGGTCAAGATTTCTGTCTTGCAAATTGTCTTAATGTGGAGAATTTCTCCCCAGGCCTCAGCTGAAAATGGACATATATCCAGTCGGACTATCTCGGTCAACAAATGTAAAATAAAATAAATAAATAAGTACATTTTCTCACATAGACCTATTTCATTATTAAATGTAGACCATAAAATATTTACTTCAATCTTTTCTACAAGATTAAGTGATATAGAAAATACATTAATTAATAAAGATCAAACAGGATTTATACTCAATAGATTATTGCATGATAATGTAAAAAGAGTAATAAGTATTTCAGATTTAGAAAAAAACAAAAAATTAACCCTAATTAGCTTAGATGTCTGTAGATTGGAACTATTTGTTTAAAACTTTAGAAGCATTTGCATTTCCAGAACAATTTATTGGAATATTAAAAACAACTGTGCAGAGACTCCAAAGCATATTTTAAGATTGGATCTTAGATTTCTCAAGGATCCACTTTAAACAAAGGCACAAAGCAAGTGTGCCCCTTGCCCCCTCTACTATTTGCATTAGTTATTGACCCCATAGCTAATGGTATAAGAAGCAGTGAAAGAAACTGATGGATTCTCAATTAACAAGGATTGTCAATGTAAAATACAGCCAACTGCAGATGATATTTTGCTAACTATAGGATATCTAAATTATTCAAAGAAATATATGAGGAAATTGAAAAGTTTTAAGAAATATCACTGCTGACGCTTAATAATAATAATAATAATAATAATAAAACTGAAACTTTAGTGTTAAATCCATAATATGACATTAAGTTTAAAGATAAATATAAATATAATTGGAAAGGAAAAGAACTAAAATATTGAAAAATAAAAATCTTTCAATATGAGTCAGACAATTAATAATTTTGAAAAAAAAATAATTACGCAAGTGATACATCTTATTAAAATATAATGATATATTTTAATTTACTTTAGAGGCTAGATTAGTTCTTATTAAAATTATTATATTACCAAAGCTTTATATATATATATATATATATATATATATATATATATATATATATATATATATATATATATGTATATATATACAGAGAGAGAGAGAAAGTGATGCAGAGGGAGCAATATGGACCCCTATCAATTGATTGAGTTTTCAGAAAATTGAAATCCTTATGGTCAAGACCATATGATCGAGTTTTTGAAAACTCAAAGCTTTTGCTTGGAGATTGCAGTACAGCGAAGATTAGGCAATTTACTCTTTTCTTCACTGTATTATTTTCTCGGAGTTAGTATATTTTATTTATTTAGTTATTTATTTATTTACATTTGTTGACCGGGATTGCCCGACTGGATGTAGGTCCATTTTCAGTGCAGGCCCTGAGACAAAAGCTCCACAGTTAAAATAAACAGACAGTTGTTACATTGGTTTACATAGCGATTAACAATTTACATAGCAATTACTTACAACATATTTACAGATGAAGAACATAGTACATCAGTAGACAGCTAGAATCTTTATCTGTGAAGTACATAACAGACATTAACAAATGTTAAAATAAGAAGTTCCTGCTGCATAATAAGTACTAGGCTTATGAGCATCTGAGCTTGCTATAATCAAGATAGTTAGTGGAGTGGAAAGAACGGTAGTGGTTGGATGGGGTGGATGATATTAGAGTGGGAGTTGCAAGGGCATAGCCAGCATGTTTTTAGGTGCACTTTTAGTAAAGTTTTGAAGTGGGTGCATGATGTTATGGAGGTAATTGTGGGTGGGAGGGAGTTCCATAATTTGTCTATGGTGCAAGAGAATAGTGCTTCACCAGCAGAGTTAATGGTTTTAGTGATCTGCAAGTGATTTTTGTTGCTGGATCTTAGTGGTCTGGTGGTGGATAGGGTTGGAGTAGATTCTGGAGGGATGGGACATTTAGTGGATGGTTTACTAGTTTGTGGGCAAGTGAGAGTTGATACCATTGAAGGAGGTGAGGGAGTTCAAGCCAGCCCAGTTCAGCAAGTAAGAGACAGTGGTGACTATGGTAGGATGCCCCTGTGGCAAATTTGGTGATTTTGTTGTAGCAGGTCTCTAGCTTGTTTAGATCGCATTGCCTTAGGTTGGTATATATTGGAGAGGCATAAAGTAGGGTGGAGATAAGATGGGAATTTGCTATTGAAATCTTTGCTGCTTTGGTGAGAAGATGCTTATTTCTGTATAATGCTCCTAGTTTTTGTGGACTTTTTTATGGTCATGGATATGTGAATGTCAAATTTTAGTTTATTGTCTATTTCCACTCCTAGCAATTTGGTGTGTTCTGTTGGGTATATAGTGGTGTTGTCTTTTGCTATGATGTTAAAGTGAGAGTTGTTTTGAGTATGTTTGGTGGGTTGGAAGATGAGTAGTTTAGTTTTGTTTGGGTTGAGTATTAATTGAGCATCAGATAACCAAGTTTCAACAGAGGAAAAGGCTTTCTGTGTGACTTTTTGCAGTTTGGGTAGGGACTCCACTGAGCAGACGATGGTCGAGACATCTGCGTATTTATTGTATGTGTGCCATGTTTGGTGGCAGAGGCTAGATTATTGGTGAAAACAGAGAAGAGTAGAGGTCCAAGGATGGATCCTTGGGGAAGCCCTATGGAGACAGGTAGTTGGGGAGATATGTCATTCTGCCATACAACGGATTGTTGGCGGTCAGACAGGTAACTCTGAAACCAGTTGGTGACTGATTGTGAGAAGGATAGGTTATTGAGGACAGAGATAAGTTGTTTGTGTAGAACCATGTCAAATGCTTTAGATAAGTCTAGGAAAGTAGCAGAGGAGAGATAGCCATTGTTTGTTTGCTGAAGGATAGTGTTTGTAAAGGAGAGTAAGGCAGTGGTTGTGCTATGGTTTGACCAGAAACCATGCTAAGTATATATATATATAATTTCTATGGGTTTACGATGAGAATATCGAAGTGCAGAACAAAATCCATTCACATCTTTGATTCAGATGTGCGACGTGCAGCATATTAATTAGGAGAGAATGTTGAAGTGCATATAGCGAAACATTCAAATTTGTACTTTTGACATTCTGTGCTGCACGTCACTAATGCATATCACATAATGTAATGTTTTTGCAGGGGGGGCTTACCCCCCCCTGCACACACCTCTCACATAATATATATATTCCAACTCCAAGATTGCACTACAGTGGGGAAAAGGGTACTTTCCCAATCGCCACTGTACCGCGATCTGTAGTCATAACTTCAATGACATATATGTGAATGCACAATGGCATTCTTTAAACTGCACACTCGCAATAGTGCAGGTCAGTAAAAATTGGAATCAACCAACTGTGGTTCGACATTCCCATTTTCATCGAACCTGTACTCATAATTTTCAAAGTAAACCATTTGTAGGGGAATGTGAGGGGTACAGAGGACTTGCTTCCCTGCATAAATGCAAAAAAACAGATTTTTCCTTTTTGATCACATTTTTGGAAACTCCATCATATGATCTCATCTGTGTGAATTCTGAGTTTCTGAAAACTTGATCACCTAAATTAGATCCCTGTGTGTGTGTGTGTGTGTGTGTGCGTGTGTGTGTGTGTGTGTGTGTGTGTGTGTGTGTGTACATACACATACATATTATATATATATATATATATATATATATATATATATATATATATATATATACAAGTAAGTACTGCATTCAGTAGCTTTAATACCTGACAAAAAGAATTTTTAAATAAAATGGAAAAAAATGTTAACTTCATTCTTATGGTATCCCAAAAAACTGATAATTGCTTATAAAAATCATATAGGATTGTAAGAGTATGGTAGTATTAGCTTACCAGTTGTTGAATCTTATTCTATTGCTGCAAATTTTAAATCTATTATACTCTGGATATTCTCGAGTTATACTAGTGAATAGAAAACCATTCAGGAAGAAATTATACTAAATTCTTCTAAGTTCATCAAATATGATAAATTAGAAATATGTAACAATCCTTTCATCTTATTAAAAAAATTATCTTAGAGGAAAATTGATTTTGATCTTTAGACACTGTATATATGAAAACAATTCTTAAAACAGTTAAGAAATCTAGACTTAAGGAAACTCAGAACAATGTTAAAATTAATTTAATAAAAATGAATGGATTAGTATTATGGCCTCGTTGCTTTGAAAAAGGAAAAGCTAATCCACCAGAATATTTTAAAAAAGATTATAAGTTGGATGATTCTGTTAGTTGATTAATACTATCCATCAGTAAGAAATTAAATGAATTTGTAGATAACATGAGTGACAAAGAACAGAACAATATTCCCCCCATTATATGAATATATGAATGCTATTATTGGAGGTAAATTGTGCTACAAATGAAGCTTATCCAAGTTATATAAATTAATTATAAATAATAATAATTTTGATACACCATTCTGGAACATTTTAGATAATAGTGGATTGAGAGACTTGATAGATTGTAAGAATAAGACTTTGTTACTTAAATCTTTATAATGGAAAGTTTTTTATGTGGAAATATATACATAGAATGCTTGTTACTCTATAAAATTTCTAAATTTAGTAAAATAACTTCAGTTTGTTGGAGATGTAGATGTCAAAGCAGACTGGACATGTTTATGGATTTTGAAAAATTAAATGTATGTTGGGAAGAGCTAAGCATGTTTTTAATGCTTTATGAATGAATACATATGAATTAAAGGCATTGTTGAAAATATTTAGGTGAATATATAATATATAATAGCTGTATAAAAATAAATTTGCTGTTGTGCATGATGCCAAGTCTGTTTCTAGAACCAAAAAAAATACTCAGAAATATTAGTCAGCAAGCCATTAATTAGATAACAGTTAATATGGTGGGACTGATGTGCAGGTATATGAAGACTGGTAATACAAGGTCTACTTCAAATGCTCAAGACACATGTCCTTGTTGCCACTAAGTTTATTTCAGCAAGTTCTCCAACAATCCCTAACCCATATCCCATAATGTTAACTGTCTTTACCCATAACTGATCCTAACCCCAAAAACTCCCTCCCAGTATATAACCCTAAAGTTCCCCATCCCTTCCTAAACCTAAACCTAAAACCCCCTCACCTCCTTAACTCTAAAACCCTAAACTCCCAATCACACTCTAAACCAAAAATCCCAAACCCCCTCCCAAAATTTAAAGTCCTAATCCTTTCCTAAACCTGGAAATCCCTTTTCCCCCTCCAAAAACCTAAATTTTGGATCACTATCTAAATCTAAAATCCCTCATTTGCATGGCATGGTGGGTCTATATTAAAACATTGAATATTTAACAGTTTGAATCGCTAAAGGTTGACCTTTAGTGATCGAACTGTTAAAACATCGAATGCTCAGAAAAAAAAAATAAAAACAACAAAAAAACTAAATAGTGTAGGCAGGGGGCAAGCCCTCATGCACCCCCCACACCCCCCACTACTTAAATATACCAACTCCAAGACTACACTACATTGAAACAAAGCAATGGAGATTTCCGTTTACTTGTTCGATGTTTGGCAGTTTCACTAGTCTCGTGTTGACAATGTCAGATTCGACACTATCAGCTTTCGAGAATCTAATATAGACCCTGGCGTGGCATGGTGCTTTGCAATGCAAATAAGACCCTTAGTAGTATATGTGAAGGTATACTAGTGTCTCACTATCCAAGTGGCTAAATAGGTTGAGTCAGAGGCTCCAGTATAACAGGTCCCTAGTTCAAGTCCTGAGCAGTCAAACCCTTTTACATTTATTGGTGTGAAAATGTGTGAGGTGACCTAAAGGGCGGTTTCATTCAAAAATAAAAATTGTTACATTTAAAAAAGCTGTGCAATGCTAAGCATCACTTAAACATGGTCAAAGACTATTCTTGTTTGCCCATTGCTAAGCTCTACTGAAACATGGTTGTGTGAGTTTGCATGATGCTCATCTCCACTGAAATGGTTTGAGTGATGCTAAGCAATGCAGAACTTTTTTGAAAGTTACAGTTTGATGTGTAAGGGCAGGAATACAGCCTATATTAATGCTAGTAGGCAGGAATTCCAAACCATTCATTGGAGTCCTCACTTGCCTGTTGATTTGCCTGGTGGTGTTGGAGAGGGAGCGCGCTTTCAGGCTCAGAGGTGGGGTGTGCTGGAGTCCAGAGTGTTTGCTGGAATCCTGGTTAGAAAATACATATCCTGACTTCTGCAGGGCCATTACCAGGGCACACAATGTAAGACTGAAGCCTGGAATTGGTTGGCTAGGGATCCTGCCAGTGCTACTGGCATCTCCTGCACTGCTGAGCAGTGCCATCACTATGATGATCTGAAGTGGAGGAAGAGGGGAACCTTGGACACCAGGGTCCAAAAAGCTCAGGCTGGGCAGAGCCCACAGATATGTAAACATGTTTCCTACTACATTAGTAATATACAAGCTTAATCCATGCAAAACTGGTATGCATAATGGTTAGCTTTTCTTTCAACAGCTGCATGAGTGGGCTCGCAATGTCCAGTCCAGTGCAGGGCACCTGGCCAGGGTGAGGTGTGAGTGTGGTAAGTAGGGAAAAATGTCTGATAAATGTAGTGCAATATTCACAGTAAGGTTCAAGTCTGTCTTCTGATCAGTTTGAGTCAATGATCTCTTGTCCTCACACTCCAGGAACAAGGTATATGAGTAAGGTAGCTCACATTCTGGCCAGATATCCATGTGTATAAGTCCCAGATTCTAAGAAATAATATCAATAAAGTTTAAAGTAGGAATGTGCTTTGATAAGTAATGTGTTCAAATAACTATGTAGTATGGTTGTATTCACTGCATGTGTGATTAAATCTGACACCAGTCATCTGTGGCAAGGAAATGAATAAAGACTGCAGAAAACAATGTCTATTAAATGTAGTGCAATACCCACAATAAGGTTCAAGTTTGTGTTCTGGTCAGTTTAGGCCAATGCTGTCTATTCCTCTCACTCCAGGAACAAGGTATATGGGTAAGGTAGCTCATGTTCTGGGCAGATATCCTTGTGTATAAGTGTTAGATTCTAAGGAACAATATCAATAAAGTTTAAAACAGAATTATGCCTTGATAAGTAATCTGTCCAAATAACTGTGCAGTAGGGCTGTATTCACTGCATGTTTATTCTAATCTGACTCCAGTCAACTGTTAAATTAAATGCACATTTCTCTTGGAGTCACAGCTTGTGGGTTTTAATCCCATGCCAGACATAACCAGCCATCTAGTCTACTTAATGTGCATGAACATACTTCTCAACTGTCACTATTTTTTGGAATGTAATGACTAATGCACAATCTGGCTGGTCCATGATTAGCAGATAAATGACATTATTTGAACTATATTTTATTTGCAAATCTATTTACAGAACACCTTGGTAGTAATGTGTGAGCACAGTATGTGAAACAGTTCCCTGTAGTTGTGTATCTGCATTTGTTAGTGCTTGGCCCATACTGTCCCATGCTAGCAGGTTGAGAAGTATGTATGTGCAACATCATCTATACAAGAATTGGAGTCATTGTACTCACAACTGACATTGCACACCTGTAGAAGTATGTATTAGTAGTCTATGCATTAATAACATCTGTGAGGTCACTAATGGTATGTTTTTCTCTCCCCCCCCCTTTATTTTCTTTAATTTATTAATGTTATTTATTATTATAATTTGATATTAATATATTCTTTTAAACTAACTGTTATGTTGGCCATATTGGTTATTTCATTCTGGTTTGCTGTTACCATACTTACCCATATATATTGTTGTGTTCCACATAATATACCTTAATATGTATTTTGATTAATCAATATTATCTTTCATTATGTTAATACTTAATACTAACATTTGTTTGGTTATTACTTATCTTACCTTATATTTATATTTAATTCACTACAGCACTTCGAGATAGGCTGGTTCCATGTGATCCATCTACCTTGCCTCCCTGGCCATGGAACTGTGACACAGCACATCTGGGCTGCAGCCTGGTGGTGCCCCCGCTGCTACCCCTGGACTACCTGCAGTGTCAGGTAATTCTACCCCACAGACTGGGGCTGCACCCCCCCCTCTGGGAGCATAGGTGGAAGGAATGATTTTGTCAGCAATGATGAACCACCAGGTATGGTGCTCAGGGATGTCCAACATGTCGCAGCTCACCTGCAACAGATGGAGAGCATGCCCACCATCTTGGTGGGGCATCTTCACCCTGGACACCAGCCTCTACCACTGTCACAACAGGGGCAGTGAAGGAACATTGCTGGCAGTCCCATGTGTGAGGACTTGAGTCATACTTCTACTGTGTGGATGTTCCTGGGACTGGGATTCCAGAGCATTCTCCCTATTCAAGGTGTTCACCCCCCTCTTGTGTCAAACACCAACCCTTTCAGCTTTCTTGTCTGTCTTGTCTGTCTGCGGAAGGTTCTTTACCTTCCCAATTTACCTCCCCTACAAGTAACTATGCCCCTATGCCAACATTCCACTTTCACCTTGCAAAAAAATGGGCACCTGACCCCCCCAAAAGAAATATCATCTCATACATAGCTCTCTATTTTGCACACGTGTCCACTGGACACACTTAATTTGGTCCAATTGGGTTGACAATGCAGTTAGGTTGTCATCACCCCTCTCTGGGGGTGATAGTCCAAATTCAGCTAACAGATCTGTGACAGTGCATAGTTGTTGATGATGAAGAAATGGATCGATATGGTTCATTCCTATACCTGTCATGCACATCTCTAGCTTCCATTCACTATGCCCCCCTCCTGCTTGCACCCCTTTTCATCATTATCCTATCTCTCTATTTTTCTTTTCTTAAACATTTTTTGTATTAAGCGGTAAGGCATGCTGCATGCGAAAGAGTGCTATACTGATACATGCTTTTGGAACAATAATAATCACATTCAAAAAATACACCTGCACTCTATTTCAAACCCATGACCATCATACCTGAAGAACAGTGGATCATCCCACCAAGCCACAAAGCTGCTAATGAAAACATGTGTTTTAAGCAAAACATAGTAATGCTGTATTCCCCTCATTAAGCATGATTAAACAGTGCTGAGCATCACACCATACTGTGCTAATCCGCTAAGAGATTCATACAAAAACAGTACTGTAATTAGCACTCCAGTACATAAATACATCACTATAAAGGCAGACAAATAAGCTTAGATATAATTGAGGTATCTAACAACAGGTAACCCTGCAGTTATGTATACAACATGTAAGAACACACTTTATAAAACATTAATGGGACTCTGTTATACAAATACAGCACTCTAAAGCCATGCACATAATAATATATGTAAGTGCGGTATTCAACAGCAGATAACTGAGGAATGATAAGTACAACATACAGAAATTCACCTGGTGTAACAGTGACACCTTCCATTGTCTTACTGACACCATTGGCGGACAGACTTACCTGACGCACACACCTTACTTCCCAGTGGGGTGGGCACTCTCAGTCTGGCTCTGCCTATAAAACAAGGCTGCTACAGGTTCCACACTTACTCTTCCAACTTGTTTTCCTGCAAAGTGTTCACCCTCTCTGTCTATACCTATTGCCTGCAGCATCACCTTCAGCTTCAGCCTGTAGCACACACATTTATATGTAAACAGTAGCTGCTACAGACATTCTCTCTGCCATGACATAGTATCTGTCCCCCACTATTTTCTACCTCAACATAGAGAAAGGGATTATAATGTACAAAGAGGCCTTATATCTTGTTCAGTGGTTGCATAAGATTGGCTATTTATACTGCACATCAGTTGTGCTGGGTGCATCTAGCATTTCAGAAGTATAGATTGGTTCAGAGGCAATCACCTCCTAATAAAGAACCATGTTAAAAAGGCAAACAGCAAGCTAGGAAAAACATTGTGTATGAAAGTTGTTTTTCATGGTCAACTTGTTAACACAACATTTATATATCTGTCACATTCAACAGAGGAGTATTGTACTCCCAGGTATGTAACCATTTTGTTTCCAACATGATACATATCTGTCCATGTACTTAAGGGGAATGGTGATTACAGCAGTAAGCCTTGTGTGGAAATGTACTGCTGACATGTCATTAATCTGCATATGGGTTACACCTACAGAGGAACTAGAGTACAGTACGGATAGAATGTTTTTTGTTAAATATGTATACCACTCTCCTGGGAATGTCATGTTGATAGAGGTGGTAATACTACACTGCTATTTGTATGGCAGTGCTTGTTTTAGATATGATTAGGGGGGATTACATATATGGGCCACAACTTAATGGACTTTTGTCATGGTTTTGTGACCATACAACAGTATCTGTCATGGCACAAGCAGGGATAGATTAGTACTGCTACTATCCTACTCACATCCATACCATCACTGTGTTTGCATGGTGTCAAATATGAGATGTGTAACTAAGCAGTGAATACTAGTAGCCATCTGTTATTGCTGTATCTCTACATACTATACTGCCACATATGTGATCCTGACATATGTTCCCATTGTGTTGTCTTTCAAGAGATATGTATCCCTGATGCTGGGGCCTTTTTACAGAGGAAAAAATGAAACTACCCCGGATGCCCTGCACCAATACCACTAACTACTGTTGTCCAGGGGGAGGACAAACAGGGAAGATAAGGCATCACTGTGGGCTGACCTCATTTGCAATGTGAATGCCATTAGTCACTAGAGCAGGACATATGATCAAGTGTGACACCATGCCACTGATATGATAAATGCCACCTGCAGAAGAGCAGAAGATGTAGCCAGGGATCATAGTGTCACCAGTGGAAAGCCTGTAGCAGAACAACAACTGTCAGCCACAGAGGAATTTCTGGTAAACCTAGGAACACAGGACAGCTCCCATGCATCCATCACATGGTAAGTTGTGAATGTGGGTGCTACCGTCTCCACACAAGAAGAGCATCCAGGTATGCTTACTTGGATAAGAATTAGAATATTGCAGCATTCAGTGTTTCATGTGTACATACTTTTATGTGGGTGGCAGGTATCTTTATGGGGGAGGGAGGAGGTTCATTACAGTGTGAATCACATGCCCAGATTGTGACCTACATACCAATTAACATAGTATGGACTGTAAATGTGAGATTTGGATGTATTAATCTTTCATAGTGCAAAATGGCTTGATGTTAACATTACTTCTCCCTCAAATTTTCACAGGACTGTCAAGAATCAGATGTGGCCATGATCCTGCTCCTGATGAGGATAACACTGTTGTGTTACAGATGTGGATTGAGTGCATTGCATTTGCTAAAGTGCCATCCCAAGCCTGGTGGTTGGATTGATGCACTGTCTTCATGACTGCCAACCTCACAGAGTTTTACCAATGGAACATAGTTTGCAGTCATACTTTTGCCTTGTAGTTGTGACCACACTGATAGATTTGCAGCATCTGTCAGATAGTACAGATTGTCTTATGTATCAACTGCACAGGGTTTTGACAAATGTCAATAATGTACATCACTGTTGTTCATGAGATTCTTGAATAATGAGCTTATTCTTTAAAAACAACAGCAGAACTTTTTTAGAAAATAATGTCCTCAGGTCCTGGTATATGAGGGTGGGGATTAAAAAGTATGTATTACTGACAGCATTGTAAACACCTTGACATATATTTCAAGATAGTACTGTAGAGCATAGTAGTGCATGTACTAATGTACCGCTTTTGCCTATTTAAAGATTGCCTTGTTCTGCATCCCATTGTGTTACTTACATATGATGTGTATTACAGCAGAAGTGTGCCTGACATGGATGGGAAGCCTGTCACATGTAGTGTGAAGTGTAATGGTTACATACCTGTCTCCCCAGCATGGCCAATTTATACCACAGTCAAAGTGCAGCTGTGTACAACAGGTACATGTTGTGCTAGTCCTTTCCTGGCTGTGCAGGTGGTGCACAGTGGGATCTGACAGGTCCCTGTATGGCAACCATACACCTTTCCCACAAAGCATGTAGGAGACATAATACACAGTTTCACAGTTTCAGCCTTGATACAGTCTGCATTGGACATGTTATGTACACTGTGTATTGGGTTACTGTGGGACCTCTTTGGCTGTTACAGGTGTCAGATATGCCTGTGTACTTACATACCACAGGTGTCATTGCACTCAATGACAGGTGTGATGAGTGCCACATACAGTGTAACAATGACATTCTGGGATATGCATGCCATACCTTTGTCTATAGGTTGTACAGCAGTGCATGAAGCCCCACATCTTACCAACCAGTGAAAGTTAAAGGCTACATCACTATGTGTCCATAAGTCCCTCCCTAATGGGTCAACTGTTGGAGGTGTGCGGACAATTCAATATTGTACAGTAGGTGGCTGACTGCCAAAAGTATAGTATTGTGCATTCCTTGGCATGTAGTATTTGTCAATGACTCTGACAGCAACTGAATGCATGTGTCAGCCCATCCTGGCTAACTGCTGGTTCTGTGTAGGAACCATTGACAGTCCTTTATTTGCAATAATCTGCAAATGTAGTCAGTCTGAGGTCAGTGACAGTGTCCATGACTGCAGGGAAGGGAATGGCTATGATGTGTGTGGGTAGTCTACTGGTGACAGGAGTCATTGTAACACTGGCCTGTACAATCCTATCCTTCCACAAAATGATTGTCAGACACTTGGCTATCCAACAGCTGACATACAAGTTGGCAAATACCCTTTACAATGTGTCCACAATACCTGATAGCCAAATCTTGACTAACACCTTCTCTGGCCATGGTAGGTGTGGTGAATCATTTTCCCCTCATCCATTGCAATCTGTAACAATCAGTTCAGTCCAAAGCTTAGGGTAGGCATGATCTGTCCCTGAACAACACAAACTGGGTTTGGGCCAGTGTCTGCAGGTGTACTACATTTTTACTGATTATTTCCATGATATGTCTTTTCATGGCTTTAATTGTAACATTACTGAGACATCTGGGGACACTGGTTGTCACTGCATGCTATTATCATGTCAGCAACTATGTATTGATTTTAATTCCATCATGGTTTCCAAGAAGATAGTCTGCAAAAATGTTTGTGCCTGTATAGAGCATAGGCAAGCAGTGAGGGTGTGGTCATACATACACCCTCAGAAAGGTAAGGAGGCACTATTCACACAGTTATCCTGCAGCTGCACACCATTCAAGCAGTGTGTACTGCACTGACATATTTACCTTGTCAGAAATACTGATAAAAGGGGAGTTTCTTAAATTGCTGGTGTCTGGCTACTACAACTGGTCATCTCAGCACAACCACTCTCTCCTAGAATACCATTTTCCTACACTTTGTCTCTCACCAAAAGCAAAATTTTAGCAGCAAACTCCACATGAGTAGCAGGCCAAAGTCAATTTGTTGAGCTACATAGTTGTCCCACTTCATGCAAGGCTCTGTAGCCTTGACATACCCTTTACCAGGTAGATGCCTTGAGTATCAATCAGAGCAATCATTACAGTGTGGCATGTATTATACCTAGTATTCCATAGCTCCCAGGACTTCAGTAGAGTAACAAGTGGATGGTGAGTTGGAGCACAGCTGCAGTGTCACACTATGATGTACAATGTCAGGTGACATACACTTACAAGGTTGCTCAAGCAAGCACCACAGTGGCAGTTATCCCTGTTAGGTCACAATGTCACAATAGTTTATGCAGCTTGACCATCATCAGCTTCACAATGCATGTCTATGTGCCATGGATCTGAGACATACTGTTGTAGGATGGCCAACTTTGTCCAAAGTGTGTGTATCCACACTCATCCTATGTATGTCATACTGGAAATTTATGTAACTGGAAAACGTCTGTGTTCCCACATCATGTCACACAACATCCACTGTGCTGTGTAGTTGTCTGACAGGCAGTGTAGACTAACAAGGCCAGATTAGTGATCACAGGGGTGAACAAGATCTCTGTTAATGCACAGGCATCCACATCTTCAATGCAAAGTGTGCCACCTGTACAACTGCATAGACTTAGCTGTAGCTGACCGGAGGACAAGAAGTACCTCATGACACAGCAAACTGGAAACAGTCATACAATTTCCCAGTTATGTCACTCTCCTACAAGAGTGTTTTCATCAACATATGCTTATTCACGTACTTATGGCAGTAACCTCATGCAAATGTGTATGTAGTATCATTTCCATCAGTAACAGCAATACTCTTGGTAAGTAGCACATCATTAGCAACACCTGATTTACATTCACATGGGTGATAGACCTGGGCACACAGGCCTGGCCATACAGGTTTACACCTACTTTAACATAGATCAACATGTCTCCACAGGGGTAAGAGGGGTAGTATATCATGCGCATGTCATTAGTGAGGGCACTGTCACTCAGTAATGTTGTGGATATATACTCCATGTAGTCATCCTTCAGCATGACAATATTTAACTGCAATGGACATTCTCCCATGTACCTTTGCAAGCACCAGTGGCAATTGCATACAACACAAATTTTACTCACAAGGGAAATTGATGTCCCCACTATCTGACCTATGGGGATTGTGTGCAAGTGATCTCTGCCTTGCACACAGGACAATGTGTGACCCTGTTGTACTGGACATGCTGGAAATCTCTGAGTAGAATGGTACATGTATTACCCACTGTAAGGAGGTTACCTGGTATGTGACAATAATACATGCTGGTGGGGGAGATATGTGTACCACACTTTCACAAACCATTGAAACAGACCCTTACCTAATGGCAAACAGTGCACCTCATTGGTCCTCCTCAGATGCAATCCGTATGATTGCCTGGTGACTGTCATGTCACCACAGGGCTTCTGCGTGTCCCTTGTAGACAGGAGCAATATGTGTTGATTGTGTAAATAAGGGTAAGAATGTGACTAGAATTTTATTGGACCTAGATCCATTAGGCTACTAATATCCAATGATCCTATGATCCCATATGCTGATGTAAAATGCTCTAATATTCAGACACCTGGCTACAGTGGGAATAATACCACAATCAATTCATATATATATATAGAACACTGCACAGCATGCACAGTTCAAGTTAGCTGCAATTAGATTAGAATACCAACTTATCTAAGTACACACTAGAGACCACGGTACTTAATGCACGCATAATACCTCAAGTATGTGTGGTGATTATATTTATTTTGCAGGGGAGAAATGCACACACACACACACACACACACACACACACACACACACACACACACACACACACACACACACACACACACACACACACACACACACACACACACACACAAAGTGGGCCACAGTGGGATCAGAACCCCTACTTTTCTAATGTTACACAGTATAGCTCACAACATGTACAGCACACACAATGACTTATGTCTGACATTACTGTGGCAATTAAGGTTAAGGTACATGACATCAGCAGGGCTTGTGGAAGAGAGGGGTTTGGAGGCCTGCAGCACCTGCAAGGGCCACAAAGTGCAGGACTACTGACATTTGGGCATTAACGTGGTATTCCCATTTGTTATGCAGGGGAATGCCCACACACCAAGAGGTGTAGTGTGAGATTAGAACCACTACCTATCTAGTGGTATGCACTACAGATCACAGTACGTACAGCACAGACCATGGCTTAAGTCTTTTTTATATGTTATAGCAGGCAAATACTAGTGGAGTACATAAACTAGGCTTGTGTTGAACATCATGTGTGGGCTGCAGAGTGACATTGCTTTCAACTGTTCTTTGCATCAAGTAGCATTGCAGTCAGGCAACTGTTGTTTATCCTAGCTAAGTATCTACAGTAGCCATTTGGGTCATATGTGGCTGTTTGCATTTGGATGGGCGAGCATGTGGGCAAAAACAATGTGCCCTGTCAATGTGTGCATACACAACATGATACATAACACCACCTGTTCACCTGTTGGTGTATGTGTTGTGACATCCAGCAGGCACAGGAGGCTGTAGGGAAGTTCATTATCTACTGTTGAGACCTTACATTTGGTCATCTGAGCAACAGACAACAAGCATTCATCACACATTCAAGTGCATAAATAAATATATAGTTATTCCTACACTAAGTAAGATATAGAATGTATGCTCAATTTCTTTGTTACTGTCCTGAGACTGCCTGGCATGGTGATATACCATTGCTAGGTTTGTGTTACAGCACTTATAAGGTAACTCCTCTATGTTGGGGGTGGTGGAACACCACCACTTATTCTGCTGAGATACACAGTAGTCTGGCTATCATGTCACCCCACTGTCTAACATCTCCCTTGATAGATGTACAAGTAATCAGTTGCAGAAGGTCTGCCTGATTATTCCATGCATGGTACTTAGTGAACCCTCATGGAAACAAGAAGTGGAATGGGTATCTGTAGTCCCATGTGGGTTTAATTTCTGTCCAAGTAGCCCACAATATTTACTTGCATAATGTACCAGATCCATACATACAGTGCCATATCATAATAATCCTTATGAGTGGTTAAGGACTTACCTTGCAAATGCAGCAGCTGATACAACCATAGTTCACTCTGTGTGATGCAAGCAGTACAAAGCCAATACATGAGTAGGTACAGGATGTGTGGGTTGCCTGACATAATTTTTCATTTCTGTATGTGAGTAGGATTAAGGGGTCACTCCCTAAGGCCCTAGGTTGTCAGTGAATGTGCAATGCATTGCCTCTTAGCCACAGCCAGGGCATACTGAGCATGCCTACATCTACCTGCAGGGACATCAGCAGGGAGTTCCTCCTCCAAGTACTCCTGTGTCTGTGGCTGTGCTGACCTAGGCACTGTTGTGGGCTGTGTATCCTGTCCCTTTGCTGCTCCTGCTGCAGCTGTTTCTGCAGTATCATATTGTGTAGCATAGCATATACTGTAAATATATGTATGCATGTGACTGGAGAATACTGCAGGGCTCCACTGTATATATATATATATATATATATATATATATATATATATATATATACATATACATATGCACCTGAAGTGTGACTTCTGCAGCCCAAATCCACTCTCTGTGATGTTTCTAGTTTGTGTGTTCCTCATTATAGCATTCTTCTGTGGGTTTGTGTGCATTTCTGATGGGTGTCATCATCCATGTTTCCAGGGCATAGCCAGTATCCCCCAGTAAATGGCTGTGTGGGATGCCCCCATAATAAACATCTGATATACCTGTGATGTGTGCCAGATATGAGAGTAGTGATAAATGCCAGGGCTGCCAGCACACACATTCAGGATAATCCCCAGGGCATTGCAAAAACCTGGCAGTTGATATAATGGTACCCCTTGTGGTTAAAGTAGATTCTATCCTGCTTACCAGCTGCAGCCTTGATGTGTACATGAATGCAGTCTATGGCACCCAGTACCTCAGGGTAGTGTGCTACGCAGCAGAAGTGTTGCATATTGCTGGTCCTTGCCTCAGGGGAGAGGGGCAAAGAAATGTGCTCACTGGCATGTGGTACCATAGCATCCAGTAATTGTTGGAGTATCCTGGATGCAGATGCCTGTGACACCCCCGTCATGTCCCCAGTTGGTCTTTGAAAAGTACCTGTAGCTAGTACCCTAAGGGCTACTCATACTTTGCTTCTACTGGGATGGGTTCCCCTTTGTTGGCTCTGGATCTAAGATGAGGGTGGCAGAGCTCAGTTAGTTCTTGTAATATGTAAAAAAAAAAAAAGTAGCACAAAACCTTTAAACAAGAATGAAGATACATAGGAATAATCCAATGTAGCTAGAAAAGTATGGACACCAAAGTTTTAGTGCTTTCATTCATTTTATTTTACATGAACTTCTTCAGAAACAACTCACTTCACCCCACAAGCACTTTTTATATAAAACAATGATCACATGCTCAATGATGTCAGTAATTAATCAATTAGTATGTTTTTAAAAATGTGATACTCATATATATCTATAAAATAACTTAGTTAATTGTTATAGGACTTAAAAAATGTCATAAAATTGATAGTTAATTCATTTCATATGTAAAAAACATTTTATATTAACTGACTCATTCAGTCCAGGAGCTTGATCTGCTCCTAAATATACTTGCCACAGTGATTCTTTGCATTCCAGCATAACCTTACTGTCTCCTATAAATGTTCCTTGTGGAACATTATCCAAGACAGAAAAGGCAAATTTTTTAAAATTGTTACACACAGTAGAATGCCTACCCAATGCATTAGCTAAATCTTTCTTTTTAATGGCTAAAAGATGTTCACTAATTATTTTCTTAAGACATCTAGTGGTCATTCCTATATAATATCCAGGACATGACAAACACTGGGCTATATAAACTACCATTCACTATGGCAAGTGTAATAATTTCTAGACCAATGTGTCTTATTTATATGAGAAAAATATGCTGAAGAAGAATTACTAATGTATCTACACTGTCTACAATTTTGACATGCATAGGTACCTTTAGATTTGATTCTATTTTCATTAAATAAATCTGTTGAATTTCTTCCTTTTTCTAATATACTTTTAATATTTACAACTTTCTTGAAAGTAAAATTAGGTCTTATTCCTATATTTTTAATTAATTCTTGATTACCCAACAATATCTTCCAATTGTCTATTATAACATTTTTAATACACCACATTTCATTAGAAATGGGCAGGACTAAAGCACTTGAAAATTCTTTATTTGAAACTACCATATTAGTTGTAGAAATTGATGGGCCAAGAGATAAAATGGGACAAGCTTTGTCCTTCCTTAGCCTCATGACTTTTTTTTCAATGAGTTCTAACCATGCTACTTGGTAGCCTCTTGCCAAAAACAATGTTCTCAAAACTTTTATCTCATTAATAAAGGTAGTGTCATGTGATGTTAGTCTACTCAATCTGATAAGTCGCCCCTTAATTACTCCTTTTTTCATATGCAACGGGTGCAAACTCTCTTTGTGCAAATATTGATTTGCAAACGTAGATTTTCTGTAGATTTTACTAACAAATTTTTTAGATATGGAATCGTAGGTTAGGTTTAAGTCAAGAAAATTTAAACTCAAACCGTACCCTCCTACAGAAAAATGAAAAAAAATTGTAGTGTTATTTAAATAACTAACAAATCTGTTAAATTCCTCAAAAGTACCATGCCAAAGAAAAAACAAATCATCAATGTAACGACAGTAAAATAATATATTTCCACTGTAATTACTATTGTCGATGAATTTGTATTCCCAATTAGGCATCACTAAATTGGCATATGCAGGAGCTACTCTTGCACCCATTGCAACACCTGAAATTTGCTTGTATAAGTTGTCCTCACATTTAAAGAAGTTATTGTCAAGTACCAAATCCATTACAGCACATACAGTATTGATCTTACTGTTATGTAAATTACTATGTTTTAATAGATATTCTCTCAAATATTCTATTCCAATCTCCTGATCTATACAAGTATATAGAGATGTTACATCCAGAGATGCCATACAGAATTCACTGTCTGGTAGTTCTAAATCTCTCAATAACTCAAGTAAGTGCCACGAGTCTTTCAAATAATGTTTGGACTCCTGCACAATTGGGTTAAGGATATAATCTAACCAGATAGAAAGAGTTTTGGTCTTAGATTTGTTAGCCGATATGATGGGCCTAAAGGGGGGATTTAAACCATTCTTCTGTGTTTTAGGAATACCAAACATAACAGCCATTTTTGGATGTTCTACCTGCAAAAAAGTATAATTCTGGTGATCCAATTCACCTTGACAAAACATATCAGACACGCTTGTGTCCAATCTCAAAAAACTTTTTTGAATGAAATTAATATCTACCTTTTGATATGTTTTTTCATCTCTTAATAGATTTCCCATGGATTTAATATAATCTTCTCTTCTTAGCGGTTACTGGTCATTCAGCATTGTGCACCACTGCATTGTGCTGGTATACAATATACCTGCATACCAAAACCCTTTGTGAATCATACAGTGATGCAAAAATAGAGGCAAGGTACTTTGTGTGGTCTTGCAACATGATGTACATGTGGCATATAGAGAAACAAAACCAGCCAACCAGCCAAACTGCACTTCACCAATGACAACCGGGATGAAAGAACAGCAGATTTATTAAAACAGACACTTTTTTTGTTTTTTTGTTTTTTGCAATTACTACCTGTAACTTTAAAATGCTTTGCCTTTCCTTTCCTTCTCATTATCTCATTGTGTTCTCTGTATCATGTGACCTTACTGATCTTTTTAAGTTGAGTACTTGTTTTCTTGCATATATCTGAAGAAGTCTTAATTGTAAGATGAAAGCGCTAATATTTCTGGTAAAGTTGTGCCTATTTTAATAAATCTTCTGTTCTGTCATCTCGGTTGCCATTGAAGTGCACATGGCATATGCTATCAACACACCATCTGTGCAAATTATACCTTCTAAAGGTCATATCTGATTTACAGACAGTACACTACCTGCATATAGGCATGTCCCAATGCAATGAGCTAGGGCTTTCCAGCACTGTGCAAAAGAAGGAATAATGTTTGTAACTGTAGTGACCACCCACTATCACCATGGGTCAACATGCAGAAATATGCATTAGTACTAAAGTTTAACAAAAATAAATAACTGCTGTCTGTATAGTCAGAAAAACACTATCAGCAAAGGATTTTCCTAGGGATCAGGCTACCGTAGGCATACTTATCCCACCCGCAAGCAGTTAAGTTGCTGAGTTCCTACCACTGGGGATTGAACAGCACCAGATCAACATATTATTTACCCCAGCTTCACCACCAGATCCCCTTATTATTTACCCCAGCTTCACCACCAGATCTCCTTATTAATTACCCTAGCTTCACCACCAGATCTCATTAATTACCCCAGCTTCACCACCAGATCTCCTTATTAATTACCCTAGCTTCACCACCAGATCTCCTTATTAATTACCCCAGCTTCACCATCATGCCTAACGACAGTGAAATCTGAATGAATCCGTCAGCCATAAATAGCTTTTCTCTGCTCGTTGTGCTATAGCATTAAAGTACACAGCACAATGCAGCTACACAGCTATTTGGCTACAGACAGAATCAGCCATGCACTGGGCACAGGAGAGTTTAGTACATTGCTGCCTCATACGCACTTCTAAGTGTAATTCATGAAGAATAGGGGTACTCTGTACACCACCCCTGAGAATGCAGTCCATTTCCATTCATCAAAATCCTGAATGACAACAAACTAAACATACTGGGCAGAGTGCCTGCTACTTCTCTGTGTACCATGTTTATAAATATCAGCCCCCCCCCCCTTGGGAGTTAAACATGCCTGTTTTATATGCACCTTTATTTCAAAGCATAAAGCAAATATGCAAACATATACACATGTACACATGTACACAGACTAGCTAGAATACAACAAACACACCCACACACACACACACACACACACACACACACACACACACACACACACACACACATACACACACACAAACACCCTAAATAAACAATCTTTCCCACATGAAGTAAAAATGATTAATTTTATTTGCAAGAAATAAGTATGCAGGCATATGAAAACATTGTATTTTAATCTTAACACACAGAAACACTGTTTAGGAAATAAAGCTTTCAATATCAGTAATACTGTTAGCATGGTGGTATCGGTCTTAAAATTTATGAACCCATTTTTCAAATTAAAACCTGTTAATTTAATTATTTTTTTAAACAAAACTGATCAGTTCTATATGTTTTAACAGAGTTTCTGACAAAATTGAGTAACTAAATTCTGTTCATTTTCATTTAATAAAGCCTTTCATTGTATTAATAAACCATTAACTGCATGATGTATGATCTCTTTTACTTGCTACTGATCTATCAGGTTCCAATTCTATAACGATGCAATACCAGAACAACACATTCCAGAGCACCTATTTAAATTTTGCCTGAAAATAATAATTTAAAACAAAAAACGACTATTGTAGACCAAATAATAAAATGAGTGGATGTGTCTGCTTGTAGTACTGAAGACAGAGTTTAGAAATGAATTTGCACTTACTCTAAAAACAATAGTATAAACAACAATTTTTAATGAATTTTCACATTTTTGAATATGACTTTTTTTCTAAGTTGGTGTTAGAAACTGTTGCCTCCATTTGTAGTAACTTGAGTGAAGAGATGAGGATCTCCCTAAAGCTGTTTGAACTTCTCGAAATGTCTGCAAATACAATTCCTTTAGTGATACCCTGGCAGTAAAGTGTAGCAGGGTTACTTCATTAAATATGCATCACATCAGTGTACTCATTAAATGTAATCCTCCAGGAGAAGGCTGCATAAGTACAAGCACACTGGTTCTTTCCTGTGAGTGGTATACTCACTTCCTGAGCATAAGTTCCTTCACCTTTGTATCCCATCCCCTGCTGTAAATACGTGGTGACAAATTAATTTCCTCAAAACATCTGTGGAGTTTGGTATTTCACTATTCAAACAAATCTAGTCATGTTCCAATTTAAATAATGTCCCTTGTAGTTTCTGTTTCTGATACATGACAGAAAGCAATATGGAAATCTATAGAGCTGAATCATTTCATGTCACTGCTCTTCTTGTCATCACATATGTATATGTATAAAGAGCTGCTGCAGACAAAATGTAAACATTTAAATTAATCAGCTAACATGCATAAAATATAAAATTTGTAATTCTGTTGAAGTACTATATGTATGTGTACATATTAAAATTACAAAAGGGGCACCTGAACTACCTGGAAGCAAAACCCCACTTGGTAATCACTCTTCAGAGAATTGTTTGTCTTTTCGGCTTTTCCCGGTTAGGGTCATCACAGTGGAATTCTGGTCTGCTAATGATTGGCAGTCAATTTTCATGGTGCTGAGTTGCCAGCCTGACGCCCAAACTTCAGCGAAGGCACACCCATTCACGCATGTCTTTCGGAGGCCACCCGACCACAGGGAGGACATGCAGACTCCACACAGAAGGCACTCCAGCCGAGAGTCTAACGGGAGAACCTCTTGCTGTGAGGTAACAACGCTACCACTGTACCACAGTGGATCTAGTCACTCTTCAGAGAATAAAATCCAATAATCCAAGTCAAAAGGATGAAATAGCATAAAATTTATTGTACAAAAAATAAAAATATAAGAGCTTTCATCCTTAATGTTAAGAACTTCATCAGATAACAGGAGAAAGTTCTTAATCCATTTTTAAACACTTGCAATAAAATGTCACAGAAATAGACACACCTCCTAAAAGAAACAAACCTTTTTCACAAACTTTTAAACAAAATCTTGAATAATCATACCAAAATCAAATAATATACAAAAATATAAATTAATAAATAATTCGTAGCTAGTAAATAATTATCTTTTCAAAGCTTTAAGTTTAAGTATAGAACTAATAGAAATGTGTTTGTTTAAACCTGGCCAGTTGCTAGAGTCAAGCCGCAACTGCCAGAATAGTTCACTTTTTTCAAGAATAAGTGAACAAGGCCCACCTCTACTGTCCCATTGTTGATGCAAAGGGTTCCATCACACACCAAATTGCTAAATTTTTAGATACTAAATTGAAAAACTTAGTCATTACATGTTACACCCATTTCTTGGATGACATTTTCATTTTATAGGCTGGACCAATTGAATGTATTAGTGATTCTGTGGCATACATTAATTCTACTACCAACTTTTAAAGTTCACGCACAATTATGGAGTTGATTACAATTCTTTCCAAGATGTCTTGTTAACCAAAGACTACCAAAATAGGAGATTTTTATCTCAAATTTTTAGAAAAAAACATATTTGAACTCTTTACTCCATTTTTTCAGCACTCATCCCTTGAAACAGAAAAAAGCTATTGTGAAAGGACAGTTTGCACATGCAGCTGTCATGGTCTCTACCTTGGATGCTTTTTTGTGTGAATGTGATAATCTTAAACAAATGTTTCTGTGTAGGAGTTGCCCATTCAAATTTATTGAAGATATTCTTCTAGAGGTTATCAATAAAAAAGAAAGAGGTTATTTCCTCCCCTTTCTATCAGATTATGTAACCAACACTGCATCTACCCCTGTTGTTGAAACAACAATAAATACAGAAGATCCAAGGAAACTATAGGAGTTCCTTCATTACTGTTTTTAGTTTAGACAGTTTTGAGTTAAGGAGCATTTTAGTTAAAAACTGGTCCATTTTAAGCCAAGATAAAGGCATGAAACCTTATGTGGGAGCTAACCCTATAGTTGTTTTAAAAAGGGTAGGGACCTCAAAAACATCTTTGAAACAAAAAATAATCACTTCTATATGAAGGAAGGTTACATGAGTAAATGTGGAATGTATAAGTTTTGTAAATTCATTTATGAGAGCATTGTTGTCCACATTAACAATATTGATTTTAAAATTCATCATAGATACAACTGTTGCTCTGAAAAAGTAATATATTTGCACATTGTGTACTGTATGGGTCTGTTTCTATACTGGCAAAACCGATCGAAAATTGAAAAATTGTTTAAATGAGCATTTATATGAGATCAGGTTGAAAAAAGAAACCAATGCCTTAAGTAAACATGTTTTAGAAAAAGAAGGGCATTTCTTCAAATTTGCAATAACTGACAGTTTAAAAACGAATATTCAAGGTGGGGCTTGGTCACTTATCCTTGAAAAATGTTAACTATTCTGGCAGTTGTGGCTTGATTTTGGCAACTGACCAGGTTTAAATGAACACATGAACATTAGTTCTGTACTTAAAGCTTTGGAATGGGAATTATTTACTAGCTATGAATTATTCATTAATTTATATTTTCATATATTATTTGATTTTGGGGTGACCATTCATCATTTTGTTTTAAATTTTGTGAAACAAGTTTGTTTCTTCTGGGGGGGTGTCTATTTTTGTGATGTTTTATTGTGAGTGTTTAAAAAAGGATTAAGAGATTTCTGCTTTTATCTTATGTAGTTCTTAACATTAAGGATGAATGCAGTTATGTTTTTATTTTTTGTACAATAAATTTTATGCTATTTCATCCTTTTGACTTGTATTATTGGATCTTATTCTCTAAAGACTGACTGCCAAGTGGAGTTGTCCTTCCAGGTACTTCTTGTGCCCCTTTTGTGATGTTGAAGTTTGGATTTACTGTTTTTTTTCACATATTAAAATTACACAGTTATGTAACCACAATGATGAGGTGATACTATGGTTTAAATGATGAATATCCATTGATTTTGATATTATTCATTGCCAAGTAGGACGCAGTAGGTTTTTTGCTGTGGGGCTATAGAACTTTCTCCACTTGAGTATGAATGACCTACAAAAAAAAAAAAAAAAAAAAAAAAAAAAACAGAATTCAGGTAGTTTTCTTTTGCTGTTGTAAGTATATGTTTTTTTACATTCTTTTCATGATTTTACAAAAAGCTGGGGAGCATGATTCACTAACACTTTGTAATCTATACAACACCACATGACTCATATTGCAAAGTCCACAGAGCACTGACAATTCAGAAAAGATCCCTGTAGATGAAGCCCCACTCTTATTCCTACTGACTACTCAGGGTCATGCCTCATATAACTGTGGGGGTGGAGGCAGCTTATTGTACTGGACTGTTGAGTTCCAGCCCTTCCAAATAAAAAGAAGAAATGTTTTATTTTATACATTTGTGTTTGGTAGTATTTACTTTTGTGTCTCAATTCCTATTTCTATAAAAAAATGTCAGCAGACTTGTCTAAATGATTTTTAAAACAGCCAAGCCTTTACACATATGGCTCCATAAAAAGTAAGGCAGTTGTACTTTATTTCTGGCACGCCTGTTAATTTAGAGTCTAGGAAATCATGTCTCAGTGGGAGCTGCTTGGGCTGATAGAAGAAAGGGCAAGCATTTTTTCCCATCAGCATATCCTATTACGAGACTAAAGAGTGAAAGAAGTTCTTGTTGATTATGGTATAAGAAGCACGTGTGCTTAATCATGTCTCTTGGCCTGATGATCTTTTTATTATGCTGCTTTTCCACATGTACTAACTCAAAGCCACTAAAATAGAAATTGGGTCTAAATATTATGTGTGTTGCAAATGTATATTGTAAATTATGTAGTGTTTTATTGTTCATTATTTAATCTGCTGTTATAATTTGGTGGTGATTTCCCTTTGTAAACACTCTGTGATATCATCCTGATTTCTTCTTCTAGGTTGAAGAGATTCATCTCAAAATATGACTACTTTGATATTCACACTAATATTCAGTCAAAAAAAATGCAAAAAGTAAATGCATATAAAACTTTTCTGAAGAGTTTTGAAGGATGTTCATCATTGCTTCTGATGTATTTGACATAGAAGCTCATTTGAGTTATGCTGTCTGGCAGTATGATATTTAAGCATCTATATTTGATTGCTTATTTGCTGAGCAGCTATTAGCTGTACTTATTTCTTTTATCAGCAGGAGTAGTTCAGTGTGTGCCAGTGATCTTCATTTATTTTAACATAAAATAGACAGACACATACACACACACACACACACACACACACACACACACACACACACACACACACACACACACACACACACACACACACATAAATACTGTACTTTCCAAAACAAACACTGACAAAGAAGATACAGTGCTCACCCTAAACTCCGAGGAGATAAGACTTCAGCTTAAGAAGGTGAATCCATAGGAAGGCTGCTGGACCAGACAACATCCCTGTCAAGTTGTTGAAGGGCTGTGCTGATCAGTTATTTCTTGCACTGACAGACATCTTCAACTCATCCCTTGCTATGGAGAAAGTTCCCTCGTGTTTCAAGGAAACAAGTATTGTCCCAATTCCAAATAAACCCAACCCTACCTCCCTCAATGACTTCAGACTGGACGCCTTAACCTCAAATGGCAAGAAATGCTTTAAGAGGACTGTGAAGAAATATTTATCTGCGAGTCTGCCTAAGTCCTTCACTTCCCTCCAGTTTGCATACCAGGCAAATAGATCAACTGCGGATGCTATATCTGTCACACTACACCTTGCATTAAAACACCTAGAAGGGATAAACAACTATGTGAGGATGCTATACATTGACTTCAGTTCTCCATTCAGCACTGTGATACCAATGCAACTGGTGGATACATTTGTGAAACTCAGGATAAACAAGCACCTATGTAACTGGACTCTTGATTTTCTGGTTAGTAGACCCCAGTGGGCATGCATTGAAAACAACACCTCTCAAAGCACAGTCCTGAATACTGATGTTCCCTCAAGGTTGTTTTAATTACATTTCATGAAATGCATTTTCTGAGCATTCATCACTGACAAATTTCTGTTTTCATGATATTTTATCATTGACTGCAATTATGTATTTGCATAATATAATGTTTGTTTTGTAAAATATAATGCTTGTTTTGCAAATATTTTAAGTAAATGCAAATTTATATTACATTTACAAATATATTTCTCATATTAGGTTCCAACGTTATTATAGCCAGAGGATTTTCAACCATAATATACTATCTGCCTCTGTAAGACATTTCTCTCTCTCTGAGCGGCAAAATCTATTAAATCCCCCCCCCCCCCACAAACCCAATATTTATTGAAGATTGTTGATGTTAATACACTGACAAGCCATGTTTTGCTTGATAATCTTTCATTTTGCCTCCCTGTAGTCAGGAAACTGGCTCTGAGTGGGCTTAGTGGGCACTGGTAATTCAGCATTGTACACCACTGGATTGGGTTGGTATGAAACATACCTGCATACCAAAACCCTTTGTGATTCATACAGTGATAAACAAATAGAGGCATGGCACTCTGTGTGGTCTTGCAGCATGATGTGCATGTGGCATATAGAGAAACAAAACCATCCAAACTGCACTTCACCAATGGCAACCAGGATGACAGAACAGCATATTTATTAAAATAGACACAACTTTACCAGAAATATTAGTGCTTTCATCTTACAATTAAGACTGCTTTAGATGTATGCAACAAAACAAGTACTCAAAATAAAAAGATCAGTAAGGTCACATGATACAGAAAACACAATGAGATAATGAGAAGGAAAGGAGAGGCAAAGCATTTTAAAGTTACAGGTAGTAATTGCAAAAAACAAAAAAACAAAAAAAACTCCACAGAAAACCTACATTCAGACACTTTTGTTTCTTGGAGCAGATGACTCCAAACCCAAGGGGTGGCCCTTGGTCCCTATTGTTAGACAAAATGGAGGTGTTGTGGCAGATATTTTTAAATGCATCTGTGCCACCGGGTTTGAATGATGTTATCAGTATTAAGTTTTCTCTAAAAAGGAGACAGTTGGACAGATAGCAATTTTTTAAAAATATTTTTGATTAGTCTTGAATATTTGTTTTTTTATAACTTTTTAAGAATTATTTAAAGTGATTTTATTCTAATTCTGCTACAATTTTGTGTCATTTTCATAATTTGTGAAGGTATTCTGTGTAGTGTTTTTTTTTTTTTTGCAATTACTGCCTGCAACTTTAAATTGGTTGGCCTCTCCTTTACTTCTGGTAAAGTTGTGTCTGTTTTAATAAATCTTCTGTTCTGTTATCTCAGTTGCCATTGGTGAAGTGCATGTGGCATATGCTATCAACACACCATCTCTGCAAATTATTCCTTCCAAAGGTCATATATGATCCACAGACAGTACACTACCTGCATATAGATGTGTCCCGATGCAATAAGCTAGGGCACTCCAGCAATGTGCAAAAGAAGGAGTAATGTTTGTAACTGTAGTGACTACCCACTGCCAACATGGGTCAATGTGCAGAATTATACATTACTGCTAAGTTAAAGAAAAATAAAGAAATAACTGTTAATTCTCTGCATAGACAGAATAACACTATCAGCAAAGGATTTGCTGGGGTTCAGGCTACCACAGCCATACTTATCCTATCCCCAAGCTGTTATGTTACTGAGTTCTTACCACTGGGGCCTTGAACAGCACCAGATCTCCATATTAATTGCCCCACCTTCACCACAAGATCCCCTTATTATTTACCCCTGCTTAAGCACCAGATCTCATTAATTATCCCAGCTTCACCACCAGATCTTTTTATTAATTACCCTAGCTTCACCACCCGATCTCCTTATTAATTACCCCAGCTTCACCATCATGCCTAACGGCATTGAAATCTCGATGAATCACAGTCAGGCATAAATAGCTTTTTTCTGCTCATTGTGCTGTAGTATTAAACTACACAGCATAATTCAGTCACATAGCTATTTAGCTACAGACAGAATAAGCCATGCACTGGGCACAGGAGAGTTTAGTACATTGCTGCCTCATACGCACTTCTAAGTGTGATTTCCGAAGAATAGGGGTACTGTGTACACCACTCCTAAGAACACAGTCCATTTCCATTCATCAAAATCCTGAATGACAACAAACTAAACATACTGGGCAGAGTGTCTTCTACTAGTCTGTGTTCCATGTTTATAAATATCAGCCCCCCCCCCCCCGGCAGATAAAACATGCCTGTTTTATATGTACCTTTCTTTCAAAGCACAAAGCAAATATGCAGACGTATACACATGCACACATGTACACAGACTAGCTAGAATACAACACACACACACACACACACACACTCACGCATGTGCACACACATACACACTCACACACACACCCTAAATAAAGCAATCTTTCCCATATGAAGTAAAAATTATTAATTTTATTTGCAAGAAATAAGTATGCAGGCATATGAAAAAATCATAATTTAATCTTAACACACAAAAGCACTAAATACTGTTTAAGAAATAAAGCTTTCAATATCAGTAATGCTGTAAGCATGGTGCTACCGGTTTTAAAATTTATGAACCCATTCTTCAAATTAAAACCTGTTAATTTAATCATTTTTGAAACAAAACTGATCAGTTCCATATGTTTTAACAGAGTTTCTGACAAAATTGAGTAACTAAATTCTGTTCATTTTCATTTAATAAAGCCTTTCATTGTATTAATAAACCATTAACTGCATGATATATGATCTCTTTTACTTGCTACTGAACTATCAGGTTCCAATTCTATAACTATGCAATACTAGAACAACACATTGCAGAGCAGCTATTTAAATTTTCCTGGAAATAATCATTTAGATCAGAAAAAAAACTATTGTAGACCAAATAATAAAATGACTGGATGTGTCTGCTTGCAGTACTGAAGACAGAGTTTTGAAATGAATTTGTACTGACTCTAAAAACAATAGTATAAACAACTATTTTTTAATGAATTTTCACATTTTTGAATATGATTATTTTTTCTAAGTTTGTGTTAGAGACTGTTGACTCCACTTGTAGTAACTTGAGTGAGGAGATGAAGGTATCCCTAAAGCTGCTTGAACTCCCAGAAAAGTCTGCAAATGCAATGCCTTTAGTGATATACTGGCAGTAAAGTATAGTAGGGTTACCTTATTAAATATGCATCACATCAATGTGCTCATTAACTGTAATCCTCGAGGAGAAGGCCGCAAAAGTACAAACACACTGGTTCCTTCCAGTGTCTGGTACATTCACTTCCTGAACATAAAGTTCCTTCACCTTTGTGTCCTGTCCCCTGCTGTAAATATACGGTGACAAAGTAATTTCCTCAAAACATTTGTGGAGTTTGGTATTTCACTATTCAGTCAAATCAAGGCATGTTGCAATTTAAATAATGTCCCTTGTAGTTTCTGTTTCTGATGCATGGCGGAAAGCAATATGGAAATCTACAGAGATGAATCATTTAATATCACTGCTCTTCTAGTCATTATATATATATATATATATATATATATATATATATATATATATGTGTGTATAAAGAGCTGCTGCAGACAAAATGTAAACATTTAAATTCATCAGCTGATATGCATAAAAATATAAAATATATAATTCTGTTGATGTACTTATACATATGTGTACATATTAAAATTACAAAAGGGGCACATGAAGTACCTGGAAGCACAGCCCCACTTGGCATTCACTCTTCAGAGAATAAGATCCAATAATCCAAATCAAAAGGATGAAGTAGCATAAAATGTATTGTACAAGAAATAAAAATATAAGAGCTTTCATCCTTAATGTTAAGAACTTCTTCAGATAACAGGAGAATGCTCTTAATCAATTTTTAAACACTTGCAATAAAATGTCACAAAAATAGACACACCCCTAAAAGAAACAAATCTGTTTCACAAAATTTTAAACAAAATGTTGAATGATCACACCAAAATCAAATAATATACAAAAATATAAATGAATAAATAATTTATAGCTAGTAAATAATTTATCTTTCTAAAGCTTTAAGTTTAAGTATCGAACTAATAGAAATGTGTTCATTTAAACCTGGCCAGTTGCCCGAATCAAGCCACAACTGCCAGAATAGTTCACATTTTTCAAGAATAAGTGACCAAGCCACACCTCAAATGACCCTTTGTTAACACAAAAGGTTCCATCACACACCCAATTGCTATATTTTTTGATACTAAATTGAAAAACTTGGTCATTAAATGTTACACCCATTTCTTGGATGACATTTTCATTTTATGGGATGGAACAACTGAATGTATTAGTGATTTTGTGGCATACATTAATTCTACTACCAACTTGTTAAAGTTCACGCACAATTATGGAGTTGATTACATTTCTTTCCTAGACGTCTTGTTAACCAAAGACTACCAAAATAGATGATTTTTATCTCAAATTTTTAGAAAAAAACATATTTGAACTCTTTACTCCATTTTTCTAGCACTCATCTCTTGAAACAGAAAATAGCTATTGTGAAAGGACAGTTTGTACGTGCAGCCCACATGGTCTCTACCTTGGATGCTTTTTGTGTGAATGTGATGGTCTTAAACAATTATTTTTGTGTAGGAGTTACCCATTCAAATTTATTAAAGATATTCTTCTAGAGGTTATCAATAAAAAAAGAGGTTATTTCCTCCCCTTTCTATCAGATTGTGCAGCCAATACTGTATCTACCCCTGTTGTTGAAACAACAATAATTACAGAAGATACAAGGAACTATATGAGTTACTTCATTACTGTTTTTACTGTAGACAGTTTTGAATTAAGGAGCATTTTAGTTAAGAACTAGTCAATTTTAAGCCAAGATAAAGGCATGAGACCTTATGTGGGAGCTAACCCTATAGTTGTGTTCAAAAAGGGTAGGGGACCTCAAAAACATCTTTGAAACAAAAAATAATCACTTCAATATGAAGGAAGGTTACATGAGTAAATGTGGAATGTGTAAGTTTTGTAAATTCATTTATGAGGGCAGTGTTGTCCACATTAACAATATTGATGTTAAACTTTGTCATAGATACAAATGTTGCTCTGAAAAAGTAATATATTGTGCATTGTGTACTGTATGGTGTTGTTTCTATATGGGCAAAACCGATCGAAAATTGAAAAATCGTGCATTTATATGACATCAGGTTGAGAAAAGAAACCAATGCCTTAAGTAAACATATTTTAGAAAATGAAGGGCATTCTTTCAAATTTGCAATAACTGACAGTTTAAAAATGTACATTCGAGTTGGGGCTTGGTCACTTATCCTTGAAAAACATTAACTATTCTGGCAGATGCGACTTGATTTGGGCAACTGGCCAGGTTTAAACGAACACATTTCTATTAGTCCTATACTTAAAGCTTTGGAAAGGGAATTATTTACTAGCTATGAATTATTTATTAATTTATATTTTCATATATTATTTCATTTTGGTGTGATCATTCAACATTTTGTTTTAAATTTTGTGAAACAGGTTTGTTTCTTCTAGGGGGGTCTATATATTTTTGTGACATTTTATTGTGAGTGTTTAAAAAAGGATTAAGAGCTTTCTGCTTTTATCTGATGAAGTTCTTGACATTAAGGACAAAAGCACTTATGTTTTTATTTTTTGAACAATAAATTTAATGCTATTTCATCCTTTTGACTTGGATTATTGGATCTTATTCTCTGAAGTTTGACTGTCAGGTGGGGTTGTCCTTCCAGGTACTTCGTGTGTCGCTTTTGTGAATTTGAAGTTTGGATTTACTGTTTTTTTTCACCTATTAAAATTACCCAGTTATGGAACCAAAATGATGAGGTGATCCTATGGTTTAAATGAAGAATAACCATTGATTTTGATATTATTCATTGCCAAGTAGGATGCAGTAGTCTTTTTGCTGTGGGGCTATAGAACTTTCTCCACTTGAGTATGAATGACCTACAAAAAAAGCAAAATTCAGGTAGTTTTCTTTTGCTGTTGTAAGTATATATGTTTTTTTACATTCTTTTCATGATTTTACAAAAAGCTGGGGAGCATGATTCAGTGACACTTTGTGATCTATACAGCATCACATGACTCATATTGCAAAGTCCACAGAGCTCTGACAATTCAAAAAAGACCCCTGTAGATCAATCCCCACTGTTATACCTTCTGACTGCTCAGGGTCATACCTCATAAAACTGTGGGGTGGGGGCAGTTTATGGTACTGGACTGCTGAGCTGCAGCCCTTCCAAATAAAAAGAAGAAATGTTTTATTTTATACATTTGTGTTTGGTAGTATTTACTTTCGTGTCTCAATTCCTGCTTCTATAATAAAAAAGGCAGCAGACTTGTCTAAGTGATTTTTAAAACAGCCAAGCCTTTACACATGTGGCTTCATAAATAGTAAGGCAGTTGTGCTTTATTTCTGGCACTACTGTTAATTTAGAGTCTAGGAAATCATGTCCCAGTAGAAGCTGCTTGGGCTGATAGAAGAAAGGGCAAGCATGTTTTCCAGTCAGGATATCCTATTACGTGACTAAAGAGTGAAAGAAGTTCTTGATGATTATGGTATAAGAAGCACGTGTGCTTAATCATGTCTCTTGGCCTGATGATCTTTTTATTATGCTGCTTTTCCACATGTACTAACTCAAAGCCACTAAAATGGAAATTGGGTCTAAATATTATTTGTGTTGCAAATGTATATTGTAAATTATGTAGTGTTTTATTGTTCATTATTTATTCTGCTGGAATTTGTTGGTAATTTCCCTTTTTAACCACTCTGTGATTTCTTCTTCCAGGTTAGTGAGATTCATCTGAAAATAAGACTACTTCTATATTCACACTAATATTCAGTCAAAAAAAATGCAAAAGTGAATGCATATAAAACTTTTCTGAAGAGTTTTGAAGGATATACATCATTGATTCTGATGTACTTCACATAGAAGTTCATTTGAGTTATGCTATCTGACAGTATGATATTTAAACATCTAGATTTGATTGCTTATTTGCTGAGCAGCTATTAGCTGTACTTATTTCTTTTATCAGCAGGAGTAGTTCAGTGTATGCTAGTGATCTTCATTTCTTTTAACATAAAACAGACAGACACACAGACACACACACAAACACACACACACACACACACACACACACACACACACACACACACACACACACACACACACACACACACACACACACACACACACACATAAATACTGTACCTTCTAAAACAAACACTGACAAATTGGAGACAGTGCTCACCTTAGACTCCAAGGAGGTAAGCCTTCGGCTTAAGAAGGTGAATCCCAGGAAAGCTGCTGGACCAGACAACATACCTGGCAAGGTGTTGAAGGGCTGTGCTGATCAGTTATGTCTGGTACTGACAGACATCTTCAACTCATCCCTTGTTATGGAGAAAGTTCCCTTGTGTTTCAAAGAAACAAGTATTGTCCCAATTCTAAAGAAACCCAACCCTACCAGCCTTAATGACTTTAGGCCGGTCACCTTAATCTCAAATGTCATGAAGTGCTTTGAGAGGATTGTGAAGAAACATCTATCTGTGAGTCTGCCTAAGTCCTTCAATCCACTCCAGTTTGCATACCAGGCAAATAGATCGACTGCGGATGCTATATCTGTCACACTACATTTTGCATTAGAACAGCTACAGGGAGAAACAACTATGTGAGGATGTGGTACATCGACTTCAGTTCTCCATTCAACACTGATACCGATGCAACTTGTGGATAAACTTGTGAAACTCAGGATAAACAAGCACCTATGTAACTGGACTCTTGACTTTTTGGTTGGTAGACCCCAGTGGACATGTGCTGGAAACAACACCTCATAATGCACAGTCCTGAATACTGGTGCCCCCCAAGGTTGTGTGCTCAGCCCCTTGGTCTTCACCATCCTCACCCATGACTGCACTGCAAAACATAAGTCAAACCATATTACGAAATTAACTGATGATACCACAGTTGTGGGTCTCATTAATGGTGGGAAAGAACAGAACTACAGGGATGAGGTGAAGACTTTGATTGCCTGGTTTGCAGGAACAATCTGGACCTGAATGTTAATAAGACCAAAGAAATGGTTATGGACTTCAGAAGAAAGGCAGCAGTTCATCAACCACTCACTATCAAAGGGGAGGTAGTAGAGAAAGTCAAAACAACCAGGTTTCTGGGCCTTCACATCTCTGATGACCTCTCCTGGGCTGCTAACACCAACCATATAGTCAAGAAGACTCAACAGAGGCTTCACCTTCTGAGAAAGCTCAAAAAGGCCAGGCTCCCACTGTCTGATCTTACCACTTTTTAAAAGGGAGCTATTGAGAACATCCTCACTAGCAACTAGCATTCCAAAGACACGCATCTGGAGCATTTCTCCCCGGGCCTCCGCTGAAAACAGGCTCTATGGAACCTAGTCGGACATTCCCGGTCAACAAATGTTAAATAAATAAATAAAAAATAAAATAAAAAAATAAAACTTCATAGCATGGTTCAACAACTGCACAGCTACAGAGAAGAAGAAACTACAGAGGGTGGTGATGGTGGCTGAAAAAATCTTGGGCACAAACCTCCCTTCTATTCAGGAGCTTTTCTTTACAAGAGCAAGAAAGAGAACATATAAAAATACTTGCTGATTCGACCCATCCGGCCCACAACTGGTTCTCAAAACTTGCGTCTGGAAGGAGGTACCGCAGCTTCCGCTGTAGGACTACCAAATTCAGGATAGTTTATATCCTACAGCTGTGAGACTTATGAATACATTGAAGCCTCTTTTTTTTTTCATTTAATCCTGCTGCTCAGAGCAATTACCGTCAGCATTACTATTATGTAATTTGATGGCTATACTGAGTCACGTCTAAGGTTAACAAGTGCAATATGGTAACTAAACAGCTGCTATTCACTATTTATTCTATATCTTAACAGTGTAGAGGTTTGGTGGTGGGTATTTATTTATTATTTATCACTGGATAATGGGTATTGAATGTGTTTATGTAATGTGAACTACCTCTTGCATGTCATAACTGTTATTTTTTTTCTTATGTTATTCTTTGAGCTATGTTATTTGCACTGTATTTCTCTCATGAGCTGACATTTGTAATTTCGTTTAGGTCGCACTTGTGTGGTCCTAAATGACAGTAAAGTTTCTTTCAAGATATGGAGGTTACAGGTAGTGCACAGAGTAGAAAGTGTATTTATCATTTTAAATTGAACATCACATAATTTTTTCAGGAGAATGATAGTGTGGTTTGTTAGTATGCATTTTATTAGTTGTTAGTTTATTCAGTGTATAAAGATGAAGGTAAGTTTCCTAATAAATTGCATATAGCTGTGGGAGTCTACTTAGCTAAATAATGCTAAAAATAGCTTATTTGTAAAAATCAGAATTTTGCTTCATGTTAGTCTGGACAACTTACCTTACAATTCTAATATAGATTCTGCAGTTCAGATGACAATAGGAAATGAGGTACATGGTTACAATGAATGCACTATCCCATAGGGCTGCCCAACAAGCCACAATGAACAGAACCATTTCTGCTCATTCTGACACTTCTCTGTCTGAAAAGCTTGTAGGATTGTGATGACAGTGAAACTGAGCTAAATAGCATGCAAATTAATCATCTTAAAGAGTTTAAAAAGTACACAAATACCACTTGTTTTGATGTTGCTGTTATCTGATATGGTACTTGATAAAGCTTTAGCAAGGGGATTTTTTTACCCTATGTAACATTTCCGTATTGTACCACAACCTATTGCCTGAAACTGACAGTAATCACTTAATGGTAGGTTTTAAACTGTCACATTACTTCTTCAGGAAGCAATGAGTGATTAGGGTTATAAAACATATGATTATTATTGTAGCAAACTAATCAAGCTATTAATATGGAATCACAATTATGATTGCCTATAAACAGCTGCAAATGATTTGCTGTCCTCTTCTTTTTCCACTATACCCTGTCAGACCTATCTTTTTTTAAACACAGACAACTCAGAAACAGTGCCCCCTACAAACTGACAACCAAATTAGCTGTCATATCCATCCCCCCTTCCTATTGCACTAGTGGCAGAGTATTTAGGAATTAATACATATCACTCCTTCAGCCAAAGTAGACAATGGGTAGAAAAGCCTGTTTGTGTATGATGTCTCAATCCCCACCCATCTTGTATACATAAAACGTCATTTATGTGGTCTGAAAAGCAGAACAGCGGGAAAACTGCAGTCCATGCCTCTATAAACACAAATTGTAATTAAATATATAATTTTCCTATAGTTTTGAAGAGTTAAAACATCACTCCAACTCTTAATCTCTTTTCCAAAGGGGAAGCAGAATTCTAAATGGTGATCCCTCATTTATTGATGATCTTTTTATTGTTACTGTTCACTGTGTAAAAAAATCTGATCCAATTATTTAGATATACTAGGCAAAGGCTGGATAATTTTTGTGTGTGGCATAATATAATATGAGTGGACCTTCCGAAAGAAGGCATATGTTTGCCTAGCTGTTGTTTAGCCATTCAGTCAAGTGTAAGTCTTCATGACCTCAGGATTTTAGCTCAGTAGACCTGTCTACCAAAAACTGCTTCTTTAAGTTCATTATTTCAATAATGCTGTCTACCCACTTTGTATCATGTTGCCTTTTTCTGTCCTGGGATGCCATCAGTTTCTCCTTGGCACATTGTCTTACTTATAGTGCAGTTCTCACAACCATATGCAATTACCAAAACACGGCTTTTACTATATGGACCTCTGTTGAAAATGTGATATCTGGGCACTTTAAAATCTTATACAGGTTTGCTATAGCTTTTCTTGCGAAGAACTAGCAGTTTTTAATTTCATGGCTACAATCACCTTCTGCAATGATCTCTGAGTCCAGAAAATTGAAATCTGTAACTGCTTTCACTTCTTCCTTATCTATTCTTAAAACATTGTTAGCCCTTGATGACATCATCATAGTTTTTTTGTAATGTTTAGCAGCCATTTTGATACCTGGATCTGACTCATCTATCCGAGCATTTCTGATGATACAATCAATGTATAAACCTGAATAATGCAGTGACAACATACAGCTTTGTCACATTACTGTCCTAATTCTGAAACAGCCAGCTATTCCATATTTAGTTCAAGCAGTTGCTTCTTTATCTGCATATAAATTCCTCATGAGGTAAGTAATATTAGACATTAATCCTACTTTCTCTAACAATTTGCCACCATTTGTTATGGTCCACATAGTCAAAGGCTTTAGAGACATTAATAAAGCAGAAGTAAATATTTTTTTAGAACTCTGTTACTTTCTTCATTATCCAGCAGATTTTGATGCAATCTTTTGGTGCTTCTCTCACTTTTAAAAACGACTTGTACATTTGGTAATTTTCAGTTTAAGAAGTGCGTTTATATCGGGCATTCCACACTCTATAGTATCTTCCTGAACTAACGGTCCTTTTAGGGCTGTTAACACAACTCATGGTTAAATTAGAACATTTAATGAATGTAAAACCTTCACCTTTGGGGGAGCATCAAGAGCGGCCTGCTGCTGATTGTAGTGTGAGTAATGCATTGGATGTTACTATTCAATTGACCTTGGGTTCTAATACGTTAAATAAACGTGGTGCAGGTGGTGGTCGTTTTGATTAAAATATCCAGGTACCCCATGATGCAATATATCCAATGACTGAAGGAGATATATTTGACTCTATTAATAAGTTAACGATTGGTTTAATAGACCAGTCCAGCTAATTAAAAATGCCAGTGTTGAGACAGTTCATGTTAACCTTACCCGTAAAGAGAAAATACATACTTTTGAGAAATTGTTGTTCAAAGTACAGGCTTTTCCAGTTGGACAATGCATTTTTCCATGACAATATTGTGGTAAAACATGTGCATAAAGGGCTATGTTTTTTCAAATACCCCAATGGTAATGTTGAAAATTGAATGTTCCATCAAGAACTAGCTCAATTGTCTAACTGTGCTAGGATGGAGTTAATGGGCATTTTGTTGAAAAATAATGAGTGGGGAAATGGTCAAACTTGATGGATCGCTTAAATCTCTACACAAGGAAATTGTGGACAATCTTTTGTTTTCCTCTATGCAAGATCTGTACCACCAGCTTTTTAAATGTATTGATCATGAATGTGTGGTTATTAGGTGGAGGAAGGAGAAAAAACTAGCACAAGATGACATTGATTACCTTAATAAAAAATCAATCCCTTGTCCACCGTCAAACCTTTCTGAGAAGCAAGATGTTGTTCATGAACAAGAGGCTGAAAATGACAGTGTGTACAATTTTGATGGGGCTGTTGAGAATCATTTTTTTTTAGAGAACCAGACCCCTCCATCTTAATGCTTGGCTAGAATACACAACAGAATGAACAGGAATGTGGGCCTGCACTTCAACATGAACTGGAATGCTTCATTCTGGCCACAGAGAACCCCCTACTCCAACAGCAAATGAGGGAAGGGCAAAGGAAGTCATCAGCCTTAACTGATGTTTTTTTTTAAAACTCACATGGTACTGTTTACAATTATAAGGGTTTTCATATATTTAATTACAGTCACTTGGACATTACCCCTTTGTATAGTGACCTGTTTAGCAAAGGATTTATGTTTGTTCCAACAGGAAGTTTCAATTTGGTGAAACATCTCCAGGAACTGATACTATTTGTGCATAAATTTAATTTATCATCATACTTTAATGTTGTGGAGGGTACTTCATTTTCTGATAGACACCGTGCAGGTCTAGTGTTTTTAATCTTCCTTTGGCCCCATCACCCCAAGTGTTTGAAAAGGCTTGTGAGAAGGAAATTCAGGCCCTAACCCCCCCACCCACCACTGTAAGGATAAGTTTTTCAACCTGACTTGCGACAAAAAAAAACGTCTTTATGATTTTAATAAGGAAAGGAGTGGCAGGGTTATGAAACCTGATAAAGGTAGGGGATTGTGTTAATGGATGCAGTTTTGTATTTACAAAAAATGTTCTTGTTCTTGCTTCTAGCAATGAAATAAATATTTCAAACATGAAAGCTGATTTATGGTTGGATGACCTTTTGTTCAGCAATATGGTTGGGAAGGAGGTTTATGACTACTTAAAGGTTGAGAACCCTGTCATCCCTAGTATTTTTGGAATACTGAAGATACATAAATCCTTGTCCAAACCCCCATTCCATCCCATTGTCACTGCTGGAGGTTCCAAAACTGAACTTCTTGCGAAATATGTAGATGACAAATTAAAAAAATTTTGTGGATGAACAGTATGTTCTGAAAGACACATATTTTTTTAAGATCTTTTGGAAATGTGGTATTTGACAATGATATGATGTTTGTAACTACTGATATATGTGATCTATTTTGAGTGATACCACATTTGATTGCACTTCTTGAGGGGGCAGTTTTCTCCCAGGGGAATGTTAATGTTTTAGTTGATTGTGTTCATTATTTATCTAATAACTTTGTGTTTTTTGAACAGGAATATTACAGGCCAACCAGTGGTATGGCTAAGGATACAGCTGCAGCTCCTATTTTTGACAACATTATTCTTTAGTGGAGGCAGAAGTTTATTTTCCCTACTGAATTTTATGGGTACATCAATATGTACCTGAGATACCTTGATGAAATCTGCTGGTCTGCAATACAGTCTCCCAGAAACCCACTTAACATTAATCTTTACAACTTTTCTCAGCTGATCAACTCCATAACTCGGCCCTCAAAAAACCTCACCAGTGATACTACCCTAGACTGGATATTAGTCTCCCACCCTCATTACTTCTCAAATAGTGGCACCCTGCCTGATTCCCTTAGTGACCACTTGTCCACATTCACACACCGACTAGCTTCACCCCTACATCTTACTCATAATTTTATTACTACTCGCTGCCAAAAAAACTTTAACCCCACTACCTTTTCCAACTCTCTAAAAGCAATCAACTGGTATGCCCTAAAAACTCTACCCCTAGAACAAGCTGTTGCCCACTTCAACTCAACTTTTCTAAACCTCTTAGAGCAACAAGCCCCTATAAAACAAAAAGAATAAAAAACAGAACTGCCCCTTGGCTAACAAAAAAACACACTAGCAGCTATGCACCTTAGAGATAAGGCATGGTCATCATATCAGAAACATAGGACTCCCCTAGCCCATAATGAATATAAAACACTCAGAAACAAAGTAAAAAAGCTTATCATTTCTGATAGACAGAATTACTTCTCCATAATCCAAAACAACAACAAAACAAACCCTCAATAATTATGGAAATTTATCTCTACCCTCCTTAATCCCAACAAACCAGATAACCCCAGCCCAGAGCCTAACGCTGTTGACATAGACTTGGCCACTCAATTCAACACCTTCTTCATTGATTTCTTCTCCAAACGAACCTCATCTTTTTCATCTTCAAACCCCACCAGACCCCCCACTACACCCCAATCCTCCCCTACCAACTTTTCACCTCTTACCACTGTTTCTCCCCTATCTCCTTTCCATCATCAACATCCTCAAATTCTCCCCCCCCCTTCCTCTACGATTCTCACTAAAAGCTATACCCACATCCACCATAAAAAAAAAATACTTCAGAAACTAAAAGCATGCTCTAATGCCCCTGATAACATTCCTTCTTACTTTCTCAGTATAGCTGCCGAAGCCATTGCCTACCCCATCAGCATTCTAATAAACTGTTCCATTCAAGAAAGCTCAGTACTCCAAATCTGGAAAATGGCTTTTGTTGTTCCATTGCATAAAGGTGGCATCAACAACAATATTACTAATTTCCATCCCATCGCTATCCTATCTCCTATCTCTAAACTTTTAGAAAAGTGTAGTCATCTACAACTCCTACCATACCTCTTAGACAATAACCTACTAACTCCAACACAACATGGTTTCAGACCCAGACACAGTACTATGACCGCCCTCTCTCCTAACTGGAAGCTGTGAACAAAGCCCGGGACTCTGGCCACATTGTCTCTACTCTCCTACTAGACTTCTCTAAAGCCTTCGATACTATCTCCCACAATTTACTACTAACTAAACTCTCCAAGCTTAACTTGTCACCCTCTTTTCTTAACTGGTTCACTAGCTACTTATCCAATAGATATCAAGCAGTAAGATGGAAAAAAGCCACCTCCCCTTTCATCAACACCCCAACCGGTGTTCCCCAAGGATCTATACTGGGTCCCCTTCTTTTCAATATATTCATAAATGATTTCCACAACTCCATCCCTTTAACAAAAATTATCCAATACGCAGATGATTCAACTATTATCTGTTCTGCTACCTCCATCCCCACACTGCTAAAGCTTACTCAAGATGCATTCTCAACCACTGAAGAATGGATGAAAACAAATCATCTTGTACTCAATGCCTCCAAAACCAAAGTAATGGTATTCACCCCCTCTAAAGCTACCTTTTTCAATCCAAGTAATTGTTCTATTACTAGTCACAATAATACACCTCTCGAACTGGTATCTGCGGCCAAATTACCTGGGGTGCAAACTGACAGTCAGCTTAAATTCAATCCCCACCTTCAATTAAATATAAAAAAAAAACACCAAAAACTCGACATGCTCTACCGACAGAATCGTTATCTTACACCCTCCACCAAATTCACCCTATCTACCACATTTCTCATCACATCCCTCCTCTATGGAGCCCCACTCCTAATTAACCTACAATCTTCTCTCAAAACACAACTCTCCTCTTGGCTTGCTATAACAAAATTGCCAAGTTTGCTACCTCCCATAAGTCCTCCTCACACCACTGTTCGGCTCTCCACAAACTAAAATGGTTAGAACTACCCAATCACCTCACCTACGTCCAACTGACTCTTGCACACAAGCTCATCTTCAATCCTTCCCTCTGCCCATCCCTTTCCTCTACCTTTAAAATGCACCTCCCTGATAGAATACTAAGATCTAACAACCAAAACCTAATTGAATTGTATAAACCAATTCGTCCCCCTGGAAAAAAATCTCTTATCCTACAGTCTTGCTTGTCTCTGGACCTCCTTACCCCCATCCATCGTACCATCACAAATCACTTCTCATTCAAAAAATCCCTTCACTCACACCTAATTTCTCAATGGGAATGTTCCTGCTCCCACCCAACATAATCTCCTCCCCTAGTCATACTGGGAATTTCCACTTCTCCTCCCCTATTCATAATGGGAATTTCCACTTACTCTCCTAAACTCATAGATCTTGCTCTTGTTAGTATTAAGCTTTTCTGAATACTTGAAAGGTACCTCTTAAGTGTAACATACCCTAAGATGGAAAAGGTTCTCTGTTTCCATATTGAAAAAAAATATGTGTCAGCTCACATACCTTTCTCTTGCTTGTATTAAACCACTCATCCTGAATGTATGAAAGATACCTCCAGTGTAACCCACTCTAAGTTGTAAAAGCTTCTCAGTTTCTATATTGTAAATTGTTTATTTTTCAGCTATACAAGATTGTAATATTTGTATATATTTGTACACTAGTCTGCTGTATTTCTAATTTCCTACATTTTTTTACTAGTCCGTAGTAATTGTATAATTGTAACCAAATACCTTATTGCAACCTTGCTACTTGTTTTTGGAGCTTTTCTCCCCAGGACTCCATTGAAAATGGGTTATTTTGGCCCAATGGACTATCCTGGTAAACCAACCACAAATACATAAGTAAATAAATAAATAGATAAATAAATAAATAAATAAATATTGTGGTCTGGTACTGTGAAATAGCTGAATGTATGTGGTCATTAATATTAGAAAGTGTGATATGTATGTCAGTCTTATCACCTATTTATCCACTCAAAGTAGTACATTTGTAATGTCTGCATCTATATTATAGAGGACAAAGGCCTACAGATAGGACCGCTCTCACCTACACCTAGTACAACAGGTAATGCAGTAGGCTGAATTCCCACTGGATGTTGAAGTGTGTACTGACACTGTGGCCCAGTAATACCACACTCCAGCCCACAATGATTTATTAGTGATATCACAGACAACCACAGCTGCAAAAGTAACATACATATGTTGTGGTTGAGCTAGATGCAAATGTTTCCAGCACACACTCAGTAGGGGAATACAATGACATAACACATGACTTGGCAGCTGTTCAACTGCCTGACATCATGGTTAATGTACACCTACCTGTCTTGTAGGAAACACCAAGCATTTTGCCTTCCATTGTCTTACTGATACCATTGGCTGACAGACTTACCTCTCACACAGACCTTGCTTCCCTGTAGGGTGGGTACTCTCAGTCTGGCTATGCATATAAAACAAAGCTGCCACAGGTCCCACACTTAGTCTTCCAGCTTGTTGCCCTGCAAAATGTTCACCCTCTCTTCTTCTTCTTTTGGCTGCTCCCATTACTGGTTGCCACAGCAGATCAACTGTTTCCATTTCTTCCTGTCCTTTGCATCTTACTCTGTCACACCAACCACCTGCATGTCCTCTCTCACCACATCCATAAACCTTATCTTAGGCCTTCCTCTTTTCCTGTTACTTGGCAGCTTCATCCTTAGCATCTTTTTCCCAATATACTCTGCATCCCACCTCAGCACATGTCCAAACCAATGTAATCTTGCCTCCCTGGTTTTGTCTCCAAACCTCCAACCTGGGCTGACCCTCTAATATACTTATTGCTAATCCTGTCCATCCTCGTCACACCCAGTGCAAATCTTAACATCTTCAACTCTGCCACTCAAGCTCTGACTCCTGCCTTTTTGTCAATGCCTCCGTCTTCAACCCATATAACATAGCTGGTCTCACTACCCTCTTGTAGACCTTCCCTTTCACTCTTACTGGTACTCGTCTGTCACAAATTACTCCTGACACTCTTCTCCACCCACTCCATCCTGCCTGTACTCTCTTCTTCACCTCTCTTCCACACTCACCATTACTCTGAACTGTTGATCCCAAGTATTTAAACTCATCCACCTTCACCACCTCTACTCCCTGCATCCTCACCATTCCTCTATCCTCCCTCTCATTCACACACATATATTCTGTCTTAGTCATGCTGACCTTTATTCCTCTTCTCTCTAGAGCATATCTCCACCTCTCCAGGGTCTCCTTCAACTGTTCCCTACTATCACCGCAAACATCATAGTCCACGGGGACTCCTGTCTGATCTTGTCTGCCAACCTGTCCATCACCATTGCAAATAAGAAAGGGATCAGAGCTGATCCTTGATGTAATCCCACCTCCACCTTAAACGCATCCATCACTCCCACTGCAGACCTCACCACTGTCACACTACCCTCGTAGATATCCTGTACCACTCTTACATACTTCTCTGACACTCCCGACTCCCTCCTACAATACCGCAACTCCTCTCTAGGCACCCTGTCATATGCTTTCTCTAAATCCACAAAGACACAATGCAACTCCTTCTGACCTTCTCTGTACTTCTCCATCAACACTGTCAGAGCAAACATTGCATTTGTAGTGCTCTTTCCTGGCATGAAACCATGCTATTAATTAGTAATCCTCACCTCCATTCTTAACCTAGCTTCCACTAACCTTTCCCATAACTTCATGCTGTGACTGATCAATTTAATCCGTCTGCAGTTACTACAGCTCTGCATATCACCCTTATACTTAAATATCGGTACCAAAACACCTTTTCTCCATTCCTCAGGCATCCTCTCACTTTCCAAGATTTCATTAAACAATCTAGTTAAAAACTCCACTGCCATTTCACCTAAACACCTCCATGATTTCACAGGTATGTCATCTGGACCAACACCCTTTCCATTCTTCATCCTCTTCATAGCTATCCTTACTTCCTTCTTGGTAATCCACTGCAATTCATGATTTACTATCCGCACATCATCCAAAGTTCTCTCCCTCTCATTCTCTTAATTCATCAGCCCCTCAAAGTACTCTTTCCATCTGCTCAACACACTCTCCTTGCTTGTGAGTATGTTTCCCTCATTATCCTTTATCACCCTTACCTGCTGCACATCATTACTAGCTTGGTTCCTCTGTCTAGCCAATCAGTACAGGTCCTTTTCTCCCTCCTTAGTGTCCAACCTTTCATACAACTCTTCACACACCTTATCTTTAGCCTTAACCACCTCTCTCTTTGCCATGCACCTCATCTCCTTATACTCTTGTCTACTTTCTTCATCACTCTGACAATCCCACTTCTTCTTCACCAACCTCTTTTTCTGTATACTATCCTGTACTATTTCATTCCACCACCAGGTCTCCTTCTTCTGTCCAGATGTCACACCAAGCACCTTTCTAGTCGTCTCTCTTACTAGCTCTGCAGTAGTTACCCAGGTATTCTGTAACTCTTCACTGCCACCCAGTGCCTATCTTAACTCTTCCCTGAACTCCACTTCACAATTACCCTTTTTTAATTTCCACCATTTGATCTTTGGTGCTGCCCTCACACTCATCCTCCTCTTCTTGATCACCAATGTCATCCTACAAACCACCATCCTATGCTGCCTAACTACACTTTCCCCTGCCACCACTTTACAGTCTCTAATCTCCTTCAGACTGGAACTTCTACATAAGATATAATCCACCTGTGTGCATCTTCCTCCACTCTTGTATGTCACCCTATGCTCCTCCCTCTTGTTAAAATACATATTCATCACAGCCATGTCCATCCTTTTTGCAAAATCCACTAACATCTGATCTTCTGCATTCCTTTGCTTAACACCATACCTACCTATCACTTCCTCATCCCCTCTGTTCCCTTCTCCAACATGCCCATTGAAATCTGCTATAATCACCAGTCTCTAACCCTTGGGTACAGTCATCACCATTTCATCCAACTCACTCCAAAATTTTTCTTTCTCGTCTATCGCACACCCAACTTGTGGAGAATATGCACTAACAACATTCATCATTACACCATCAATTTCCAGCTTCATAAACATCACTCTATCTGACACTCTTTTCACCTCCAAAGCACTCTTAGCATACTGTTCCTTCAGGATAATACCTATGCCATTTCTCCTCCCATCCGCACCATGATAAAACAATTTGAACCCGCCTCCGATACACTTAGCCTTGCTCCTCTTCCATCTGGTCTCTTGCACACACAATATACCAACCTTCCTTTGGTCCATCATATCAGCTAGCTCTCTCCCTATACCAGTCATACTGACAACATTCAAAGTTCCGACCCTCACTATCACAGTCCTAGCCCTTACCTACCTTCTGGCATGCCTTTTCCCTCTTCTCCTCCTTCAGCCAACAGTAGCCCAATTTCTGCCAGCACCCTGTTGGCCAACAGTACTGGTGGCGGTCATTGTTAACCCAGGACTCGACCAATCTGGTATGTATATCTGTACTGTTGTCCGCATGTATGATTTGGCAAAATTAATGTTCACCCTCTCTGCCTATGTCTATTGCCTGCAGCATCACCTTCAGCTTCAGCTGTAGTACACACATTTGTATGGAAACTGTAGCTGCTACAGACATTCTCTCTGCCATGATATAGTATCTATTCCCCACTATTTTCCACCTCAACATAGAGAAAAGGGTTGTAATGTACACTGAGGCCTTATATCTTGTTCAGTGGTTGCATAAGATTGGCTGATTATACTGCAAATCAGTTGTATTGGGTGAAATTAGCATTTCAGAAGCATAGATTGAGTCAGAGGCAAACACCTCCTAATAGAGAACCATGTTAAAAAGGCAAACAGCTAGCTAGACAAAACATTGTGTATGAGATTTACTTTTGTAGAATATGAACGGCCAAAGTATGTGCTTAAGGAAATTGAGTATGTGACAATCTGCATGCATTAAGATGGACTTTGTACTGTGAACTCTGAGTAAACTGTGAATAGTGGAAAAGTACTGAAAAACAAGAGCCTGTTTGAAAGCAGGAAATGTACCTTATATGGAAGTGCATCCAATTTTCATTTCTGCCTAGAGATGTAGTAATGTGAACTGCTTTAAGCCTACGGGTAAACCACTGATCGGTTAATTGTCTTTTGTACTAATTTAATTGGTCTTGTTTATTTTTTTGTACTGTCAGCAGTATTACCAGCATATAAGCCTATGCATTCCTTTGCTCGGGGAGTCTCCCTGGTACTTTCCATGAGGCTCCCACACGTGTGTAATAAATACCACTGAAAGAGAGGAAGAATTGTCTTGTCTTCATTTAAGGTAAAATGCTAAATGCAACAATTGGTGCCATTTACTCGGATCTGAATTGACAACAGCTGCGGCAATTGGGGATTGAAAGAAATACTGCTAGTGAAAGGGCCCATGACAGAATTTTCTGTTCTGGCAGTGTTTCTTTAATTTCCTGTACTCGCCTGCTTTAAAATTTGATATTGATAACTTTATAGAAATGTAATAATTCCTCTCATTCAGTTGTTTTGTGGTAAGTGGCATGCATTTCTTTTCTGCTATTGATTGTGCAGTATGAGAGTGGGTTAAAACGAAAAACTGGCGACATAAGAGTGAAAGGAGTTACAAGAGTGGAGAAAACAATGTTTACAAAACATCACAGCTAAATCTGTAAACAAAATACAGTATAGCTTATTGTGTGAAAATGGGAGAGAGTGTGGAAACCATAAAGGAGCCAGAAAGAGGTTCACTAGCTGGTTATATGTATTTTCGTATGTCCCGGGACAATTGTATGTTTATATGTCAGTGGGTCACTCTCACTAAGGGTGATGGCAAACTCGCCTTTCCAGAAAATGGTAGTTTTAATAAAAATATTTTGCTTACTCTCCAAGGAAAGTTAAGAAAAAAAGGGAGAAGAATACTAGGGTTGTGCTGGACAGCATTTAATGATTGGATGACAGAGGTGAAGGAAAGAGAAAAGGATTTGGTTATTAGCAGTCTAAAAGATAATCAGCAAAAACTAAAAGAGCAATTGAGGAAATTACAACACACTGCTAGTAATTTAGATGCAGTAAACGGTAAATGCTTGAAGGACCCACCCTTTAAGGGGCTTTATCCTGTAAAGGAATTCGCTAAATTGCAAATAACTGAATCATCAGAAGACAATAATGCCTGGCTTCCCCCACCACTGACTGCACCATCTATTGCATCCCCGCAGTATCAGCCCCCTCTTGCTCAACAAGGAGCCGAAACACAGCAGCCAGATTCCATCACTAAAGATTCCACCACTACAGAGAGACAACAAGCTGCGGACAGTCAGTCTAGTGAATCTGATCCAGAAATGAGCGATAAAAAAGAGGGACCAAGAACTCGTAGTAAGACCCATAAAGAAGCAAAAGCTGTAATGTACTTTAAATCTAAACCCTATTATAAAGGAAAAGGCAAGTGACATTTACACCGACGGAGGCATTTTGGCCAGTTCCCATAAGCTAAAGGAAGTATGTTTAAACTGGCCTAGTCTTGGATTGCATGAATTAGTCACACAAGTGCAATACCTCTCCGACCACTTAGCACAGGAATAAAAGGACTTACAGGAAAAATTAGTTAAAGTGCAGATTCAGATGTGTACTGCCCTCGGGCAGCATGGACGGGGAGGATGAGGATGGGGAAGAGGGAAAGGTGGATGCCAAGGGGGAGGAAACCAAAATAGACAAAACTGGCAGGAAACACAATCAGCCCCACCCCAAAACTTTAATAATCAGATGGAGTGTTTCAATTGTGGCCAAGTAGGCCATTGGAGAAATGAATGTCCGTATCTGGCTAAGCAACCTGCCCCATCCACTGATACGTCACCTCAGTGGAATTCTAATTGGACCCCATCCAATCGGCAGCCATCACAATGAAGGTTCCCTGAACAAAGACTACAGCAGTTGTGCCCTTTCATCCCTGTGGATCAAGATGGACCACATGTTATGTTACTTGTCAAAAACAAACCATACCCATTTTTAATTGACACTGGAGCAACCAAATCTATGTTAGCTGGTGAAGTAGCAATAAATGTCCCCCTCTCCAATAACACAACTAGAGGGGTAGGTGTCTCTGGTATTCCTATTGAATATTCTGAAACCGTCCCAGTCCCAGTAATCCTGGGACCTTTACAAGACAATCATGCATTTTTAGTAGGACCTTCAGCACCTTTAAATTTATTGGGGAGAGATTTGCTCTGTAAGATGGGAGCAACCATCTTCTGCACAGCTGAAGGAGTATATTTACAAGTACCCTCAGATAAACAAGATAGTATTTTGGCTACTTTGGATGAAACTGTCACTCTGCAAACAATATGTATGCAGTCTGACCTCGATAAAAATAAGCATTTAAATTCATTACCCTCTCATCTATGGACCACTCATGATAATGATGTTGGATTTCTTATTTCAGCCACTCCTGTAAAAATAACCTTAAAACCCGGAGCAAAGTTACCTCGGGTACCACAGTACCCTTTGACGGCAGACACTTCATCTGGTATTGCCCCCATCATTTCTGCCTTGGTACAACAAGGAATTATAGTACCTACAACAAGTCCATGTAATACTCCAATTCTACTGGTAAAGAAACCTGGTAAACAAGCTTACATATTTGTGCAAGACTTGCAAGAAGTCAATAAAGCTGTCTTGCCTGCTTTTCCAATTGTACCAAACCCAGCTACAATTTAAGCTGTATCCCACCTACAGCACGTTGTTTTTACTGTTATAGATATCTCATCAGCTTTCTTCTCTATCCCAGTATATTCTGATAGTCAGTATTTATTTGCATTCACTTATAAGGGCCAACAGTAAACTTGGACCCGACTATCCCAAGGCTATGTAGAATCTCCAACCCTATTCTCTAGAAAGATGCACAGACAGCTGCAGGATTTACAGTTACCACTACGTTCAGTATTGGTCCAATATGTAGACGATATTCTTATAGCTTCACAAGATACTAAGTCTTGTATAGAGGATTCACTTCTAGTTTTAACATTTTTAGCTGAACAAAGTTTTAAGGTAAATAAATCTAAACTGCAGTTCTGTCAAGAAAAGGTACAATACCTGGGACACATAATTTCTATGGGTTTACGTCAAATACTTCCAAGTAGAATTACTTCCATTCAGACTGCCCCCTACCCTGTAACTCAGAGACAACTCAGGGGGTTCCTCAGCCTAGCAGGTTATTGTAGAGAGGGTGCCCAATTTTTCAGAAATTTCGGCCCCTCTGTTACAGCTTCTAAAAAAGGAAGTTACAGACCCTCTGCCTTGGTCCACTGAACATGAAAATGCCTTTCAGGCTATTAAAATGGCACTAATAAACACACCTGCCCTGGGGCTCCCAAATTATTCTAAACTCTTTGTTTTCTTCTGTTGTGAAAGAAATAAGACTGCCCTGGGTCTGCTAGCTCAAGTGCACACGGGGTGCTATTGACCTATAGCATATTACAGCACTCAGTTAGACCCTGTTGCTTCTGTCTATCCACCTTGTTTATGAGCGGTGGCAGCCGCTGCTGTTTTGATTGATATGGCAGCAACATTGACTTCAGGTCATGACACTATACTAGCAGTACCTCATGCGGTGCAAGTGTTACTCTTAAAAACAAAAACACAGTATCTTTCTAATGCTCACCTCACTAAATATGAGTTAAGTTTATTAAGTAATCCCACTGTTCAAATTACACATTGCCCACCACTAAACCCTGCTTCATTGATTCCAACTAGTGATGAGGGCGAACCACATGACTGACTGCTTGTAGTTAACACTGTTCTTTCTCCTAGGTTAGATTAGCAAGATGTTCCTTTGCTTAATCCTGATTTAGTTCTTTTTGTAGACGGGTCCTGTTTATGAAATAATCTTGGTGAACTCCAGGCTGCCTGGTCAGACTGCTTGCAATCTGAGGTTTTACAAACTGGACAATTACCACCTGGCACTTCCACACAAGCTGCAGAATTAGTGGCACTTTTGCATGCATGTAAAATGGCCAAAGACAGATCTGTTACTATTTATACTGATTCACGTTATGCCCATGGTGTTGTTCATGATTTTGGTACCTTGTGGAAGGAAAGGGGGTTTTTAACATCCTCTGGGGCACCAATTAAATATTACTTGTATATTGATTACCTCTTACAGGATTTATTATTACCTTCTAAAATTGCTGTTGTCAAGTGTGCAGCTCACCAGTCCAATGACTCCCTAGTAGCTAAGTGAAATAATTTGGCTGACTGGGCTGCTAAACAGGCTGCTCTTTCACACACTATTCAGGGACAATTTCTGCAGCCTATCTTACAAATGATTACTTTTGACACTACTGTTTTAAAAACTTTACAAAGTGAAGCATTGGAATCAGAAAGAAAAACATGGCTGGCCCACAGTTGTTTCAAACGCTCTGATTTAATTTGGCAGCATCCTGATGGCAGATTAATTTGTCCTATATCTATGTTAAATTCTCTCATAAAAGCATATAATTTGTCAGCTCATGTAGGGGTACAAGCATTAATCAAACAAATACAGACGGATTGGTTCACCCCAGGACTTTCTGCTTCTGTGCAACATTTTTTGAGCACGTACTCCATATGTTTACAGCATAATATTTCAAAAGGCACTCTAGCTCCTGCTCAGCCGGTGCCAAAACCAATGGGACCATTTTATGTCTTGCAGTGGGACTTTATTGAACTCCCACCTTGTACTCATTTTAAATATGTTTTAACTGTTGTTGATATTTTTTGGGGTGGTTAGAAGCCTACCCATGTGCTAAAAATTATGCTATTTCAGTTGCAAAAAAATTGTGTTATGAATTGATACCTCGTTTTGGTGTTCCATGTCAAATATACTCTGACCATGGAATACATTTTACTGCTAAGTTGGTTGAATCATTGTGCATCACTTTGAAATTTCATTGTCCATATAGACCACAGGCATCAGATATTATTGAACGAATGAATCAGACCTTGAAAACTAGACTTGCTTAAGTCATTTCAGAAACAGGCTTAACTTGGCTGCAGGCCTTACCACTAGCCTTACTTTCTATGCGAGCACAACCGCATCCTACTAAACGTCTTTCCCCACATGAAATTCTCATGGGTCGCCCTCTGTGCATGCCCATGACACCACTACCACCCCTTTCTGAATATGATGCATTTGATAATGATATTCTCTTGTAGTGCAAATCTCTTGTTTCCTTCCTGCAGTTTCACCATTGACAAGTAGCAGCTGCTCAACATCTTCCAGATCCTTTCCTGTCATCTGCCCTACAACCAGGCAATTGGGTTTACATTAAGTCCCTCTCTAGAAAAACAGCACTCCAGCCGCACTGGAAGGGGCCCTTCCTGGTTCTTCTGACAACATCATCTGCTGTGTGACTGCAAGGATCTCCAACCTAGATCCACATTTCACACGTCAAAAAAGTTGTGCCGTCCAAAGACCAACAGCCTTTATCTTTTTCAACTACAGATTCTCCTCCCATTGCTACTCGTACTCAAAGTAGAACTGTTCCAGTGCCTGACGATGCCTAACATCTACCATTTTAGATAACTCCAAACTCCTGACATTATGCAGACTCAACAACCATTTCCACAAAAATATTGGACAGCCATTTTGGTGGTCATTCTTGTTGTACTGTTATTTTTAATGTTGCCATTTTTATTTCCTGCTCCATCAACCCATCACACCAAGTGAGCTATTTGGCACCCACCTTTCAACACCTACCAAGCAATCAAATATGTATATGCTTCTATGTGTGGATGGGGTGGCCTAATGGTTAAGGTGTTTGCCTTACAAACACAAGTTGCAGGGTTTGAGTCTCACAAGGGATAATTGGCTAGGCTTAAAATGGCTTACAAGGGCAGTTAGCCTAGTACTAATCTATGCATCTATGCATCAATATATTCAATGTTTCTAACTGCTGGATCTGCACTGCCATTCCCTCCGTACATGGGGGATTGTCATTGGCTGCGGCTCCACTAAGTATCATTGATACATGGACTAGCTTACTCGGCAACACTGTTAACATTACATCCAGGAAATCTAGTGCATTACAACTTTCTCTCTGTCACAATGGCACTCTGTGTTTCTGATGAAATTACTCAAGTTAACATCATTGGACTTGAAAAATGGGACAAAGTGTCTGCAACACGACAACTGAATACTAGAGCAATTACACAGAAGGAAACCGCATAGCTTCAGGCTGTCAAGTCTCATTTGATGCCATTTAGCCAACATTGAGAAATGTCTCATTACTTGGTTCTCGCAATATCGTATTTCTTGTTGTATTCCATGGCATAACTACGGGCAGTGACCATTCTTCAAATGTTACCACCCTGGTGCAGGGCTGTTATGTTATATGCAGAAGAAAGGCCTATAAATGGCTACTGGAAAACTGGTCTGGTAGCTGTTTCTTAGGTTATTTAGTCCCAGCCATCCGACATACATCTGCTTTACCTCAAGGAAAAATTCAAAACGTTCGAGAGGTTAAAAAACCTGCCAATTCGGTAGGCCAAGTTGATGCTTCATGGATTTATCATCATGACTTAGGTCATGCTGGCACCAAAGGACTATCTCATATGGACTTGGGTGATGACGTCATATCGTGGGCTGGTATAATTCCAGCATACGGAGCAGTAAAATCAATTTGAGAACTGAGAAAACTGTCCAAATTGCTTGAAGTATTAAGCAATGCCACATTTTCTGCTTTAGAACTAGTGACTGATGAACTGAATGCTATGAGAGCTGTAGTCCTCCAAAACTGTATGGCTCTCGATTTCACCCTAGCGGTGAAAGGTGGAACTTGCACTTTAATCCAGGAGGAGTGCTATATGTTTATTCTTGACAATCAGCACGAAATTGAAAGTCATCTCAAACTCATTCAGAGAGTCTCCAAACTCTCTAAGGCCAAGGAGGCTGATAACTCAACATGGGCATGGTTAACCACCCTATTCTCAGGTTGGGGAGTTGGACTATTGAAGTTAATTTTATTAATTGCAGTATTAGATCTTATTGCCTTTCTTCTTGTGTTTTTAACCAAAGTATTGATTTTGAAATTAATGTATTTTAAGACTACTAAAAAGGTGCCAACGTTTTATATGCCTGCAGTCATAAATATGGATGATGAAATAAAAATGTGTGACAATGTTGAAGGAACCAGCCACATGGTTATGTTAGACTTAGGGAAAATGTATGATAGACCAAATGGGGATGCTTACACAGCATCAAATGAGGGATTGTAGAATATGAACGGCCAAAGTATGCGCTTAAGGAAATTGAGTATGTGACAATCTGCATGCATTAAGATGGACTTAGTACTGTGAACTCTGAGTAAACGGTGAATAGTGGAAAACTACTGAAAAACAAGAGCCTGTGTGAAAGCAGGAAATGTGCCTTATATGAAAGTGCATCCAATGTAATTTTTCTGCTAGAGATGTAGTAATGTGAACTGCTTTAAGCCTACAGGTAAACCACTGATTGGTTAATTGTCTTTTGTACTAATTTAATTAGTCTAGTTTATATTTTTGTACTGTCACCAGTATTACCAGCATATAAGCCTATTCATTCCTTTGTTCGGGGAGTTTCCCTGGTACTTTCCATGAGGCTCCCACATGTGTGTAATAAATACCAGTGAAAGAGAGGAAGAATTGTCTTGTCTTCATTTAAGGTAAAATGCTAAATGCAACACTTTTCATGGTCAACTTGTTGGCACAACATTTATATATCTGTCCCATTCAGCAGAGGACTATTGTACTCCATCAGGTATGTAACCATTTTGTTTCCAACATGATGCATATCTGTCATCCAATGGTGATTACAGCAGTAAGCCTTGTGTGGAACTGTACTGCTGACATGTCATTGACCTGCAGATGGGTTACACCTACAGAGGAACTAGAGTACAGTGCAGATAGAATGTTGTGTTGGGTGCAATTAACATTTCAGAAGCATAGATTGAGTCAGAGGCAATCACCTCCTAATAGAAAACCATGTTAAAAAGGCAAACAACTAGCTAGGGAAAACATTGTGTATGATAGTTACTTTTCATGGTCAACGTGTTGGCACAACATTTATATATCTGTCCCGTTCAACAGATGAGTATTGTACTACATCAAGTATGTAACCATTTTGTTTCCAACATGATGCATATCTGTAATCCAGTGGTGATTACAGCAGTAAGCCTTGTGTGGAACTATACTGCTGACATGTCATTGCAGATACAGAGGAACTACAGTATAGTATGGATAGAATGCTTTTTGTTAAATAGCTATACCACTTTCCTGGGAATGTCATATTGATAGAGGTGGTAATTCTACACTGCTATTTGTGTAGCACTGCTTGTTTTAGATAATATATACTAATTAACATAGTATGTACTGTAAATGTAAGACATTTTGACATATTAACCTGTCATAGTGCAGCATGGCTTGCTGTTTACATTGCACAGTAGGATCTGACAGGTCTCTGTATGGCATTCATACACCTTTCCTCCAAAGCATGTAGGAGACAGAATACGCAGTTTTAGCCTTGACACAGTCTGCATTTGATATGTTATGTACACTGAGTATTGGGTTACTGTGGGACCTCTTTGGCTGTTGCCAGTGTCAGATATACCTGTGTACTTACATGCCACAGGTGTCATTGCACTCAGTGATAAGTGTGATGAGTGCCACATACAGTGCAACAATGACATTCTGGGATTTACATGCCATAACTTTGTCTATAGGTTATACAACAGTGCATGAAGCCCCATATCTTACCAACCAGTGAAAATTAAAGGCTACATCACTTTCTGTGTCTGTAAATCCCTACCTAACGGGTCAACTGTTGGAGGTGTGCAGACAATACAATATTGTCCAGTAGGTGGCTGACTGCCAAAAGTATAGTATTGTGCATAACTTGGGGTGTAGTACTTGTCAAAGGCTCTGACAGCAACTGAATGCCTATGTCAGCCCATCCTGGGTAACTGTTGGTTCTGTGTAGGAAACATTGACAGTCCCTTATTTGCAATCATCTGCAAATGTAGTCAGTGTGAGGTCACTGATAGTGTCCGTGACTGCAGAGAAGGGAATGGCTATGATGTGTGTGGGTAGTCCACTGGTGACAGGGCTCACTGTAGCACTGGCCTACACAAGCCTATCTTCCCAGATAATGACTGTCAGACAGTTGGATTTTCAATGGCTGGCACACAAGTTGGTAAATAACCTCTACAATGTGTCCACAATGCCTGGTGGCCTAATCTTGACAAATGCCTTCTCTAGCCATGGTAGGTAGGATGAGTAATTTTCCCCTCATCCATTGCAGTCTGTAACAATCAATTCAATTCAAAGCTTAGGATATGCATCTTCTGACCTTGAACAACACAAACCAGGTTTGGGCCAGTGTCTGCAGCTGTACTACATTGTTACTGATCATTTCCATGATGTTTTTTCATTGTTTTAAATGTAACATTACTGAGACATCTGGGGATACTGGATGTCATTGCATGCTACTTTCTCTGTCTGCAACTATGTATTGATTTTAATTCCATCATCCTTTCCAAGAAGGTAGTCTTCCAACATGTCTGTGTCTGCAGAGAGCATAGGCAAGCTCAGAAAGGTAAGGAGACACTATTCACACAGTTATCCTGCAGCTGCACACAACTCAAGCAGTGTGCACTGCACTGACACAATTACCTTGTGAGGAATGCTGACAAAAGGGGAGTTCTCAGAATTGCTGGTGCCTGGCTACTGCAACTTCTGGTTTCAGCACAACCACTCTTTCCTGGAATACCATGCTTCTACACTTTGTCTCTCACCAAAAGCAAAATGTTAGTAGCAAACTCCACATGAGCGGCAGGCCATAGCCAGTTTGTTGAGCCACATAGCTGTCCCACTTCATGTAAGGCTTTGTAGCCTTGACATACCCTTTACCAGGTAGATGCCTTGAGTAGCAATCAGAGCAACCATTACAGTGTGGAATGTATTACACCTAGTATTCCAGGGTTCTTAGGGTTTCAGTAAGGTAATAAGTGGATGATGAGTTGGAGCATAGCTGCAGTCTCACAGTATGATGTACTACTTCATATGATCGAAATTTCATTTGACTGAAATTCATTTGACCAAGACCATATAACCTAAAGTTCATAACACTGAAAACTCACTTAACTGAAACTCATAACACTGACACCTTACAGTACTATATTTCAACATAGTAGTGGCAGTGTGTATAAGGTAAGTAAAAGCTATATAACCTTTTCCCCACTGTAGTATATATAGTTAGAGAGTGTTTGGAGGGCACAGCCCCCCACATAGTTTGGGTATATATTCTGTTCTGAAAAGAGTAATTTATTGGACTTGTAATCCATGTCTATGGTTCAAAATATTAAAAATACAGACATACAGAGACATATTAACATATATCTATAGAGAACAGGGACATAAATATACATGGATGTGTGTGTGTGTGTGTGTGTGTGTGTGTGTGTGTGTGTGTGTGTGTGTGTGTGTGTGTGTGTGTGTGTGTGTGTGTATGATATATGTATATTTCTTATGTAGATGTGTGGGGGAGACACAGATGTATGTATCTATATATATATATATATATATATATATATATATATATATATGTGTGTGTGTGTGTGTGTGTGTGTTTAGATTTATATATACATAGAGATGTCTGTATCTATAGACATATCTATATATAACACGTCATTTTGAGTGGGAAGCAACAGACTTGCGCTCTGCTTAACTAAGTGTATGGCATGCCCATTGGGGGTTTTGCTGGTTATAGCCTGACTCCAGCCCACACCTAACTGTACTCCAGTCCAGGATTTGTGTGTTACACAAACAAATGACATCTGCCCCTGTTTCTGCACTGCTGCACATCACTGAACTTGGCTATGACTTTCTTCAGTTGTGCGATGTAAATAATATGTTACAAAGTTTAATAATATTACACCACACACAAGACTGACGGTTTGTAAAATAAAAAGTAATACTACCTGACATCCAAAACCCGTGGTTACATCTAGACTAGATCATTGAATGCCACTACATCACCAAATTGCCCTAGTCTTTTGAGTCACACAGGCTGCTTGACAGACAGCAAGCATTCATCACACATTCAACTGCATACATACATATATAGTATTCCTGCACTAAGTAAGATATAGAATGTATGCTCAATTTCTTTGTTACTGTCCTGAGACTCTCTGGCATGCTGATATACCATTACTGGGTTTGTGTTACAGCAGTTACAAGGGAACATTCCTGTGTTGGGGGTGGTGGAAAACCACCACTTGTTCTGCTGGGATAGACAGTAGTCTATCATGTCACCCCACTGTCTAACATCTCCTTTAATATATATACCAGTAATATGTTGCAGACAGTCTGCATGAGTATTCCATGCATGTGACCTAGTGAATACTCATGGAAACAAGGTTGTGGGATGGGTTTCTCTAGTCCCATGTGGATGTAATTTCTGTCCAAGTAGCTCACTATATTTACTTGCATAATGTAGCAGATCCATACATACAATGCCATATCATAATAATCCTTATGAGGACTGTGGAGGTTAAGGACTTACCTTGCAAATACAGCAGCTGACACAACCATAGTTTAGGGATGACTCTGTGTGATGCAAGTAGTACACAGCCAATAAATGAGTAGGTACAGGATGTGTGGGTTGCCTGCCATCATTTTTAATTTCTGTATGTGAGAAGGACTAAGGTGTCAGTCCCTAGGGCCCTAGGTTGTCAGTGAATGTGCTATGCATTGCCTTTTAGCCACAGTCAGGGCATACTGAGCATGCCTACATCTGCCTACAGGGACATCAGCAGGGAGTTCCTCCTCCAAGTACTCCTGTGTCTGTGGCTGTGGTGACCTAGGCACTGTTGGGGAGCTGTTTATCCTGTCCCTTTGCTGCTCCTGCTGCAGCTGTTTCTGCAGGATCATATTGTGTAGCATAGCACATACTGTGAATATATTTGCACATGTGACTGTAGAATACGGCAGGGCTCCACCAGATATATCTAGGCACAGGAAATGTGGCTTTAGCAGCCCAAACACGCTCTATGATATTTCTAGTTTGTGCATGTGCCTCATTACAGCATTCTTTTGTGGGTGTGTGTACATTTCTGATGGGTGTCATCATCCATGATTCCAGGGCAGAGCCAGCATCCCCCAGTAAATGGCTGTGTGGGATGTCCACCCTAGAAAACATCTGGTACACCTGTGATGTGTGCCAGATATGGGAGTAGTAATAACTGCCAGCCTGCCAGCACACACACATTCAGGATAATCCCTTGGGCATTGCACATGATCTGGCATTTGACAGAGTGGCACCCTTGTGGTTAACGTAGATTCTACCTTGCTCACCAGGTGTAGCCTTGATGTGTACATGAATGCAGTCTATGGCACCCAGTACCTCAGGGTAGTGTGCTACACAGTAGAAGGGTTGCATATTTCTGGCCCTCGCATCAGGAGAGAGGGGAAAAGATATGTGCTCACTGACATGTGGTAGCATAGCATCCAGGAATTGGTGGAGTATCCTGGATGCAGATGCCTGTGACACCCCATTATATCCCCAGTTGGTCTTTGAAAAGTACCTGTAGCTAGTATCCTGAGGGCTACACATGACTTTGCTTCTACTGGGATGGGTTCCACTCTGTTGGCTCTGGCTCTAAGATGAGGGTGGCAGAGTTCAGTTAGTTCTTGTAATATGTCCCTGTCCACCCCACAGTGCTCCAATCTCTAAGTCAAGTAGCTCCTGGAAAGTTACCCTGGGCCTGAACACTCTTCTACTTCTCAGCCTACACCTATTGTCAGCAACACCAGCAGCACTGACTTCACCCTCTAGCACATACAGATGTAGAATAGCTGCACTAGTCCCTAGGATTATTTCATAAGTTTAAATTTCCAAGTCAGTACACCATTGCTTCAGAGTATTGAGGGAAAATCAGATTGTAGGGTGCATGCATAGTTTATACAGGTCTGCTGTGGGTCCACCATGTGTGATTGGCTACTTATTATACATTTCTCCTGTATAAATTGTAATTAACATAATTTAAGGGCCCTACTTTAGTGTACATTGAGCTGCTGTGCACTGCTTCGCTCAGCATAGCATATTCACTCCTAAATAATCATCACTGTCACGTGTGTAGTGTGCCACATGTGCATGTTAAAGTAAGCACTTTGTCACGCAGCATAGCTTATACAAAAGTCAAAAATCAATAATTGAATATATCCAGTATTAATTACTTGCTGCTTATGTTATCACTATGACCGGTGGGGTCTATATTATATCATTGGAAGTTAACAATGTTGAATGCTCTAAAGAGCAAAAATGCCAGAACTCAAAGTTCTGTTACTGAGATTGCAGTACAGTGAAGATCAAAATATTTGTCCTTTCCTCAATGTAGTGCGATCTCAAGAGTTGGAATATATATTTAGCAGGGGGTGTGAGGGGTGCAGCCCCCCACAATAAGGAGTTCGAGTTCCGGCGTTTTCGCTCTTTAGACCGTTCGACATTGTCAACTTTCAATTATATAATATAAACCCGACCAGAGTGGTCTTTTTCATACAAACATGCTCAGATGTGCAGTGCACAGTGCAAACACGTACACCAGGAATTAAAAAATTCCTAAAACTAATAGAACACATGCCCCTGCTGGCATCCACATCCAGTGGAAATATCAACATGGTGTATGAGCCTATATGAAAGGGATTTGCTGACATGGTTTCTCCTTTTACCAGTTCAAGAAATTCACCTCATTTGCATTCATATCCATGCTGACAGACTGGTAACAACACAGTTCATAGCTTTATGACCTAGGCAACAGTACCAGTGCATGGACCCAACACACCATAGTATAATACATTTCTGACAAATATTATAATGTACTTTGTATTCATTTTTTTTCTGTTTTTCTATGAGGCATGTTGGAGCACTGGAGCACATAGCACAAGCATGCTGAAATCATTAAAAAAATAAATTATTTTTACATATTTCCTTGCATTTTCAGATATCAGCAATGCATTTTTAACACATCACTGTATGCAATCTAACCATTTCAGGGGAGTTATGTTCATATTTGTGGACTTTTACATCCCATTCTTTCCGTGTACACTCCTGTATGTAGAAAATTGCCATGTGCACTACAGATATGGACACAGGGTCTACACAGCTACCTTTCTGCATGTTGGATTGCTCCAATTGAGACATTTCCATATAATTCACCTGCCTGTGCAGTAATTTGCATTACATGGAGCTTTCCTTGTTTGCATGTGCTTGGGCACTGCTAAGCGGCTACTACTGAATCTAAAACCGTTTGCAGTCTTGTTCACATTGTGGTGCGATGCAAACACAAAAAAAATCATGTAGGGCTTACTGAATTCCCCCTAGAAACATTCTGGATAGTAAAATGTCCTTGATTCTGAACAGTGATATGAAAAATTATGGAACTCTTTTACCTACTCAAAATTATGTTACACTGTCACACATATAAAAAAAATACTGATGCTGCAAATATGACCCATAAATAAATAAATATGTAATATCACAACTATCAACAACTAATTTAACATTTCTTATCACAGCCACAAACTCAGTATATGTACTGAATTAAAAACGTAGAACAAATTAATCTTTGATTTAGATTGCCTAATTAAGGACTGGAAACTTCATTCCAATTCAGGAGAAACCAGTTATAAATTACTGTGGAATACGCACCATCATATCACTGTGTATTGCAGTTTCTGTCTACAGGAAAGTGTTTCTACTCTGGTACAATGCAGTTTAATTACAGTGAATGCAACAGGATTCTGTAAATAAATACAGATATGTCATTAAATACTTATGGCCAGACTATGCAGTTGGAGTTGTGTTACAATTTAAGCAGTCAATATGGATATAGGGCAAATGGAATACCATGTCATTTGCAGATCGTTAATTATGAATGTTCGCATCATGATCATATTCTACTAGAAATATCACCTGCAAAGCATAATGGTGCTAATGGTCAAGCACCAGCCCTTGAGATATATCTGCTGTGTAATGATAGGATGTCTTACTGATATGGTATAAATCTATAACTTTGTTGTAGTCAAGGTACTAAAAACAGGGCACTGCATCAACTAGCTGAAGATTCGGCAGTCATTCTGGCAATGATGGCTCTGGAGGGAAAGCTGCTTGTGGGACCACTCTTAATTCAAGTTTTCAATACATCCATCATCTGAAACCTGAACAAGCAAGGGGGTAAGAAGTTGTATCAAATGGGTAGAGATATGATGTAGGCACTGTGTCATATACAGGGACATCAATATCTCACCCATATATATGTATATCACAAAGGAAGTGCATCTGCTGGTGGAGTCTATGACCATCTCCTCCAGTCATATCTTGGAGATGTGGATTTGGGAATCCTGTCTAATGAGAGCATTTCAGCTCTCCAGGGTCAGCCTGGAGAATAAGGTTCTCATTCTCTTCTGTTTTGTCAGCCAAGGCAAGGGGAATGAGTTAGTGGTGGATGTTCTGCCTTTCAGGGATGGGAAAGTTCTTTGCAACTCATCAGAAAATTCATAGGAAAAAACAAACTAAAACTCATCCTTGTTTTTCTTGAAGTCCAATAGTGATAATGATTTCAGACTCTAAGCTCTGTAGTAATACAAGACTTGGTCCCTTAGTGAGAACATTAACAGACTCCACCTCATGACCATGCTGCTGCAGCAGACCCCTTAATCCAGCTGTGTCTCTGATTTGGGGTTTTAGAGATGAATGAAGCCACCAGGAAGCCTTTAATCTGATGCATGTTCTCTGCTACATGGAAGAGGTTTCCCTTTGGGCAGAGATGTATCCTACACCACCCCAGTTTGTCAGCATATGGGTTGGACTTCAATTATTCCATAGTTAGGGATTATGTCTCAGCCATTTCTGCATCACATAACTTTATGAAGGATAGAGTAATACTGTCAGAAAAATATGTATTAATGTATGTGTTTAGTGCTTATTAGAAGCTAAAAGGGTTAACACATTTCATTCTATATAATGTACAGCTTAGTTTTGTATGAAACTATGAGATGCTTTTCAAACTGCAATATGCTTTCTGAAACTGCAAGATGCTCTCTGACCTAATATTTGCTAGCACAGCAAAATTCATGTTTATGCCTTTTGTAAATGTACTGAGAAGCAGGTGATTATCTGCTAGGTCAGGAAAATAATGAATAGAACAATACTGTTTTCTATAATGTTATTGAACTTGAACAATCAGCTCTGTTCGTGTTATGAGAACATGCACAGCTGCAGAAAAGATAGATACAGTAGAACAAAGACGGCTTGAAGAAATGAACTATAATCTGTACTTGCTTTGTGCTCGAATTAGCCATAGTACCTTGAATGGTAACATTGCATAGTGAGAAGTTGTATCTGACCGGTGGTCATCAAGGCCACGTTGTTTTTCTTAGGACGTTTTTTTCATAAATTTGATAGTGCCAGCAGAAAATCATGGACAAACAACTGCTATGAAATAATATTGTAAGAACTTGTGATTTTTTACGTCAGCTTAGTAGGCAATGTCTTGTAAGAAATGTATAAGAATGGCTTCACTTCCTGATTCTAGTTAGACAAAACTCTGTATTAGCACGTTTTTGTCTCCTTGCTGCAAGATTAAAGTGCCTTAACCTGAACCTGCCATGTATTGATCTTTTTGAAGTTGTTATTTTCCTTTGACAGATTGGTCCTTCGAGCCGGAGACTCTCACTTCGCCTCAGGTCAGATGGGCCTGGTGGTAGGAAACCATAGGGGGAAGAAACCACATTGGGTCTTCTGCGCTGAAAGACCTCCGACTGAATTGTCATTCAAAAGAGGCCAGCCACTGTTTCTGATCTGTGACTGGAGGACGAGTTAATGGTTTATCTGCGAACCAGATGATCAATCACGGAGGCTCAGGTAGGGAGGAATTTACCTTTTTTCTGTTTTAGATCAGGGACTAGATTACAGCATTTGTTTTGTCAGGGGATTTGTCTTGTACAGATCAGGGACAAAAAGATTGCTGTATTGTCATAGATCAGGGAAACAGAATAGGTAGGCAGTTATTCTAGATAAATTGTGAAAAAAGAGAAATCATGGTACCACATGATAAGAAGGTTTACATAACATTTTAACAGTTAGAACAATATGGAAATAAGTGCACAAAAAGATCTCGAGATCCGCTGTTAACTGAAGATGCAAAGTATATGCAATTACAACGTGCAGACAATGTTAGGTATTATACAAAATGGGTTAATAAATATCAATTTGATGGAAAATTAGAAAAATCCTCACTTATTAAACTTGTCAAACAGCTTAAAACTGACTCAAAAAGTCAGGTAAAAAAGCAACGTCAATTAGGCATTCCTCAGACACACAGGTGGATTGAGGAAGCAAACCATAGGGAACAAAAGAGTAATAATTCAAAAGCAATGTTTCTAGATAAAGAGGACAATAACTTGGTAATAGCATCAGCTCCTCCACCCCCTCCACTTCCCTTGCCAGAATATGAAGCTTGTGGACAAACTGGTCCACCTCCGCTATACCCGGCTGTCCCTGCGAAGCCAAAACCGTTTGTCAGGGATCACGTTGAGACTAGGTCTCGAACACGTAAAATAAGAGGGGATATTGAATTATATCAAATGAATGGAAATTCACAAACTATGAGTGAAGAAGAGATATATCCGCTCATAGAAGTACCAAATCCTCAGGCAAGACAGGAAGGGCAGGACCCAACTCTCCTGGTATATAGGCCGTGGACACCGGAAGACATCCGGAAAGCCACAGAGGGAATTCCCCATCCAAAAGTTAATTTTAGAAAATTCTTAGAAGACTTACAGGGCATTAGGTTAAGTTATCATTTAAATGGGGAAGAAGTAGAGAAAGTAGTCAGACAAATCGTAGGTCCAGATTGGCACATGATCAGTGGCAACTGAAATCCCCATTACGCAGAACACAAGCCACTCCCACATAGTAATGCAGAGCTGGATAACAGAGTGAAAGGTCTGACAGACCGAATCTCTGAAAAATGGAAGCCTAGGGCAGACTGGACTTGCATTAATCAATGCATCCAACAAGAAGGTGAAATTGTTGATAGATATTATGCTAGACTATTAGAATGTTTTAATAACCATTGTGGAATGCAGGTACCTGAAGACCAAACACAAGATTCCCCATATGAGCAGCAGCTAAAGAATGCATTTTTAAAAGGCAGTATTGCACCCATCAGTAGCTTTATTACAAAACACATGGTAGATCTCTGTACAAGTAGATTACAGTCATTACTTGAATATGTAAGACATGACAAAAGGCATTTTAATAACAAAAAGAAAAAGAAAACCCAAGTATTTGCTGTAGAAGACGGAGCAGAAGTTTTTGTAGTACAGTCTGGGAAAAAGGGCAAGAAAAATGCCCTGGGAAACAAACAATCTGATAAGCGATCAGAGGAGTTTGAAGAGAGAAAGAAAAGGGGTGAATGTTTTAAGTGCGTGAAAAAAGGGACATTTAGCAAGGGATTGCAAGCAAAACAAGAAGGTAGCCACGGAAGATAAGGAGGGTGAGGATTGATTATATGATAGCCAAGAATCACTAGAAAGGAATAACCAAGAAAAGACAAATGCAAATGTTGTGATAGAGGGAGTAGAGGATGTGACAGAAGAAATAGAGGAAGTGCAGGAAGTCACAGATAGTGAAGAAAGTGAAATTTTAGACTTAGCATTATTGAGCCTCGAGCTCTATTTAGCAGACAAGAAACCGGAAGTTACACTTCTGGTAGAGGGGAGGGAAGTTAAATTTTTGTGTGACTCAGGGGCATCACGGACCCTGCATGAGGAAGAAACCTTCACACCTCAGACAAGAACCTCCTACTCTTGTTCTACCTGAAATGAATACAATACTTTAAGAAAACAAGATAGCTGTTTACCTCCTTCAATCCAGGCAGGAGAATGAAACCCTGTCAGTTGCCAAGCAAACTTTTTTGAAGTGGATTACCAGCTGCATTGTCTTTTGCCATCAATTCATGACTTGCTTGTTGGAAAATGCTACTATCAAAAGCCACTCAACCAGGATCGTGATTGCTTTAAAACCTTCTGCATTACAGATATTTGTGCTGTGGATACCTGTCACAGGACTTCACCTTCTGCAAGCATTATAGCTTGAACTGTGATTCCTCAAGTCACACACTGTTTTATACTTTGTTGATTAGACATCTGGGCCTTGATTTCTTGGCAGATTTGTTAAATTCCTCCCTGGATATTTTTATTGCTTTGGAATCTTCCTAACCACTGACTCAACAAGGACGGTCCCCTATGTTACCAATGAAAAAACTGTTCTTATCAGTTCAATTCATCTATGAAGGTCATTCCTTGGTGGGCAGTAATACTCTTCTACCATCACCAGATCTGGATAGTCTCTCCATACAACAGCTATTTCTGAATTACATAGAAGTACCAAATCATTATTGTTTCCCATCATTTACAGAAACTATGTTCACTTATTGGTAGGAGAATACTTGGCGGGCTAAGGTTTTAGGTTTGTAGTACTAGTGTGTTGAATGATGGCATAATATGTGCCTCAGAAAACATGCATGCCTACCTTCAGGAAAAGTACCCAAACTGAGTAGGAAAGGAGCAGTCCCAGTCACGGACACACTAAGCATATAGGCCCTAGGGCCAATAGCCTAGTACCTACCTATGAACCTATGAGACTTACTTTGTAGAGCAAATAATTTATCAGAAACATTTATGTTACTTTTCCTTCCTTATAATTGAGTGTACTTTTGTCTGGCAATTGCCTAGTAAACCTACAGGCTTGCAGTGAATAAGCATCTTCTTTTTTACTTATGTATCTCATCTCTGATTTCTTTGATGACTCATTTTTAATTACATTTCATGAACTACATTTCCTTCATCACTGACAAATCTCTGTTTTCATGATATTTTATCATTGACGGCAATTTTGTATTTACATAATATAATGCTTGTTTTGTAAAATATAATGCGTGTTTTGTAAATATTATGAGTAAATGCAAATTTATATTAGATTTACAAATATGACATTTGTCATATTAGTTTCAGACATTATTATAGCCAGAGGATTTTAAGCCATAGTATACTAACTGCCTCTGTAAGACGTTTTTCCTTCTCTCTGAGCAGCAAAATCTATTAAATTCACCCCACAAACCCAATCATTATTGATGTCTGTAGATGTTTATACTCTGATGAGCTATGATTTGCTTGAACTTTCTTTCATTTAGCCTCCTTGTAGTCAGGAAACTGACTCTGAGTGGGCTTAGTGGGCACTAGTCATTCAGCTCTGCGCACCACTGCTTTGGGTTGGTATACAACATACCTGCATACAAAAGCCCTTTGTGAATCATAAAGTGATGCACAAATGGAGGCAAGGCACTCTGTGTAGTATTACAACATGATGTACATGTGACATATAGAGAAACAAAACCAGCCAAACTGCATTTCACCAATGACAACCGGGATGACAGAGCAGCAGATTTATTAAAATAGACACAAATTTACCAGAAAGATTATCTCTTTTGTCTCCCAATTAAGACTTCTTTAGATATATGCAACAAAACAAGTACTCAACTTAAAAAGATCAGTAAGGTCACATGATACAGAAAACACAATGAGGTAATGAGAAGGAAAGGAGAGGGCAAGCAGTTTGAAGTGGCAGACAGTGATTGCAAAAAAAAAAAAAAAAAAAAAACTACACAAAATAATCTTTTGGGTGTTGGAGCAGGTAAGACCAAACCCCAGGCTGGCCCTTGGTCCTTATTGTTGGACAAAAGGGAGGTATGATGGCAGATATTTTTAAATGCATCTGTGCCACAAGGTTTGAATGATGTTATCAGTCTTAATTGCTCTCTAAAAAGGAGAGAGTTGGACAGATAGTGATGTTTTCTGAAATATTTTTGATTAGTCTTGAATATTTGTTTATTATATCTTTTTAAGAATTATTTAAAGTAATTTTATTCTAGTTCTGCTACAATTTTGTGTCATCTTTCATGGTTTGTGCAGGTATTCTGTGTATTTTTTTTTTTTTTTTTTTGCAATTACTGCCTGTCACTTTAAATTGCCTGATACTATTTGTGCATAAACTTAATTTATCATTGCACTTTAATGATGTGGAAGGTACTTCATTTTCTGATAGGCACTGTGCAGGTCTAGTGTCTTTAATCCTCTTTTGGCCCCATCACCCCAAGTGTTCGAAAAGGCTTGTTAGAAGGAAATTCAGGCCCTAACCTCCCGCTGTAAGGACACGTTTTTCAACCTGACTTTAAATGAAAGAAAACTTCTTTATGATTTAAGTAAGGAAAGGAGTGTCAGGGTTATGAAACCTTATAATAGTAGGGGATGGTACTCATGGATGCAATTTTGTATTTACAAAAAATGTTCTCGTTCTTGCTTCTAGCAATGCAATTAATATTTCCCATCTGAAAACTGATTTATGGTTGGATGACCTTTTGTTCATCAATATGGTTGGGAAGGAGGTTTATGACTATTTAAAGATTGAGAACCCTGTCATGAAGATACATAAATCCTTGGTCGAACACGCATTCCATCCCATTGTCACTGCTGGAGGATGCAAAACCGAACCTCTGGCGAAGTATGTAGATGACAAATTAAAACAAATTTTTTTTGTGGATGGATAGTATATTCTGAAAGACACATCATTTTTTAAGATCTTTTGGAAATGGGGTATTTGACAATGATATAATTTTTGCAACTATTGATATTCATTACCTATTTTTAGTGATACCACACATTCTATTGCACTTCTTGAGGGGCAGTTTTGTCCCAGAGGGAAATTAATGTTTTAGTCGATTGTGTTGATTATTTATCTAATAACTTTGTGTTTTTTTGAACAGGAATATTACATGCAGACCACTAATGTGCCTATGGATGCAGCTGTGGCTCCTATCTTTTGCCAGTATTATTCTTTGGTGGTGGAAGAAGAAGTTTATTTTTCCTACTAAATTTTATGGGTACATCAAGATGTACCTGAGATGTGGTCTGGTACTGTGGAATAGCTGAATGAATTTATGGACTAAATTAATGGTACCACATCTTTTCTATTTTTTTCTTTGCAGTCTGACTCTACCCAAATTAATTCTTAAGGGTTGTTTCTCTTCTAGGCTTTACAGGAAGCTCACCTATTGTAATAGTGTGTTACAATACAAAAGTTGTCACCCCCCATGGCAAAAAAAAGAATGTTTTAAAAGGTCAAATGATTAGGGTGTCTAAGTTAATGTCTGATGATGCTTGTTTCCACGGTGAATTAAAACATGTATTGCACATGTTTCTAGACAGGACATAACTCTCTAGTTTAGTGGAAATTTGTAAACGAGAGGTAATATAGGAGAAAGTTACAAGGTTTCAACCGATCCTGAATTTAGGTTCTACTGTTGATAACTTGGAGGCTAATATTAATATGAAACCCAACAACTATTATATGACTATGGTATGTGATTTTGATAGTTGTTCCTCTGGGGTCTGGGCAATTTTAGAGAACAATTGGCTGACGACTATTATTCTGATGAATTTACACTACACGTTGGGGGACAACATTTGACAGTATATAGGATCAAGAACAATTTGAAAATTCACAGAGGGTCTTTAAAACTAACCACAATGTTGGTATGTCCAAATGTGATTGCTGCTGGCAATGTAGGTTCATTTGGGAGGGGACTAATCTGATGTTGGATCACTACCTTAAAGCACTCATCCCAAATGGTACATTTAATTGTAACGTGAAAGAGGTGGTGCATGTGGCAAATTTTTCAGCTTGCCTGGTATTTTATACAAAAAACGAAAGGTCCCCTCAATAAGAGAAGCTATCACTATGTTTATGGAATTACAAAATATGATTTCAAGAATGCACTATATAAACACTCTGTAGATTGTACTAATTTTTAAAAAAATCTTTCTTTATTCTTGAGAAAATTTTTGAACTCAGCAGAGGGGCAAATTAGGCAGCACTATTAGAATCATGTGGATTATATAGTCAATTGGCTTTGGAAACAGTCAATGCTCCTGGTCTTAATGACATACCATCAATTTCCAGTTTGTTGATGTTAGAAAATAGCAAAGTGTAATGTTGATTTCATCGAAGAATTTTAAATGTTCATTATTGTTTATACTGCTTTTTAGTATATGTATGGATTTAGTCACTAGATGGAACTGTTTGCTTTTCTACATAAGGATTTTGAATGGGGAAGTTTATTGTCTGATGAAGTTCAATATTTGCTGTTCTTAACGAAAGCACTTACAATTTATAAATTACTTCTTGCGACTTGGCTAGTTAGCTTTGTTTGCTTTTATATTTACAGGTTTCAGTTGTATGTTGCTGACGGCTAGCTGGATTTTAAGCATTAACTTGCTAGCAAGAGAAACAAATGCAATTACCTGATAATTTAAGAACTCTTCACCAATGCCTTTTTGATTCAACTAGAATAGAAACTGAACTTTTCCAAATCAGACCATAGTCTTGTTTTACAAATTTGCTGGAAAGTCCCAAGCAGAACTGTAACAATGTCATTGTGCAAGCTTTAAAACAATTCAGCTGGAAATTCTTCTCTTCCTGCAGCCTTGTAATTAACAAGGCAAAAATTTCTATTATCCATTTAACTTCATCCTGTAGGATGTTTGGCCCTAGATTAGAGAACATGTCATCCCATGCATCAGCGATGGTGCAGTCTTTCTGATTCAGTTTGCTATAATCCTGATCCTTCTTCTTAATATAGTCTGCTTCTCTTAGGTCTCCTCAGCTTTGCCCTTTATCATTCTGATTTTTACATGAAGCTTTTCTTTGTATTGCCAATCTTCTTATGCAGTTCACATCTCTTCCATTCTATTTTTTTCTTCCAACTGTTCATTTAAATATAATCCTTACCTCCTCTTGATATTTTGGAATGACAAAAATTAACACTACATCTATTTAGACAACAACAGCAGGATGGGGTAGAACCAGTTCTATGTTTTATCTGCTGGGAGGCTGCGGACGATATGTAGTAGGTGCCTGTAGGAAGTCAAGTGATGAAAGGCCTACTGCAGTAGCACTTACTACAAATAGTGACTGAAGATATTCTTTGTTTACTTAAATATGAAAATAATGCAAACTATTGGCACCATAATCAGAGGTGGGGATATATGTTACAAATGACAACAGTGTTATGTCTAGGAGCTAAAGGCATGATGTTGATGTCAGTAATGCAAAGCTGTAACTAGTGCAGGGTGAGGTCATCAGCTGCCCCAGGCACAAGCTATTAAGGGGTACAAGTGGTAGGTACCACTGTTGTGGGACTGTAGTACCAGCATTGCTTTCAGAAGCCACAAGGATACAGTGACTTCAAAAATGAATGCTGATACAGCATTTATAGTCAAGGCTGAAAGGTACAGTGTCTAGTGGTTTTACAATAGCTATATCCAGCTACAGTTCAGCTGTACAGTTTCATTGTGACAAATGAACATATATTTTTTTTAATCCTTCACCATGTTCTTACATTGTTTCTTCAATGTTTTATATTCTTCTTATGTACCACACCATGCGTTGCCTCAAGTGATGACCTATACTTTCCCTTGATTATTCTTTTACATATTCAAAATATTTCATAAATTAGTTAAAAATAACAAAATAAATAAAGATTCTCTATGCCAACATCACAGAAATTTTAGTTGAACTTTACCCAGACTGATATCACTATAAGGATAGCATGTGGGGTGCCTACTTAGACTTCAGTAGGCATGTCACTGTGTATGCATGAGGTGCCATTCATTAAAATATATGGATGCACCCCCACACTTTCCGATAGGGACATTACAAAGGGATACAGTTGAGTTTACAAAGCTTTTAACTGGAAACTACTTACGTAAAATTGGTCAAGGGGAGTGTGCGTGCATTGAGATGAGATGCCATAGTTGCCCATTTTGTCAATACATTAAGAAAAGCAAATTGTTTGTCCATCTTACAACATGGAGATTACACAGGTTTAGGGTGACAGGGAATTGTCAAAGTAAGGATGTGATATATTTGGCCCATTGTCTGTTCTGCGAGGCATTTTATGTTGGGAAAACCAACAGACGCTTGAGAGAGTGGATTTGTGACCATCTTTATTGCTTCAGGAGAGGACAGGAACACAGTGCAATAGCTAAACAAATGATCCGAAATGGGGAGAATCATTATTTTAATTTTCCATTATAGATAACTTAATAGCAAGCATGAGAGGTGGGGATTTATCTAATAAAATGGAACAAAAAGACCTTAGATGGATTTTGATGTTAGCTGCACATAAACCACCAGGGCTAAATGATTATATATCACTGAAACCAGTCTGAAAAAGTAGGAATCTTAGGAAGAAAGTAACATGAAGCAGTTTTTGTTAGACTCTCTCCTGGTCAATTATAAATATATATATATATATATATATATATATATATATAAATATATATATATATATATATATATATATATATATATATATATATATATATATATATAAATTTATTTTTAGATACTTTTAGCAATATATATTTTACTGTGATTATATATGTTTTTTAGATAGGAAGGGAGAACATGTTATTGAACCTTTACCAAGCTGCCTGTAAACTGTTTTTAAATTCTGTTTTTAAGTTGTATTTCTTTAAGCTTGGAAAGTGTTTGCACTTTTTTGATTTGACTGGATGATTTTATATGACATGTATTTTAAAATGGGTGTGAGCTTTAAGAACTCATTTTGGTCTGAGGAAGCAACCAGGACAGATTGTAAAAGCACGTACCCTTGTAATAAAGTTTTTGTGGAGTTTCATTTGGATTCTTGCTTGGATTTTCACTTAGATTTAAGTTCCTTCATGGTGGTTCAGTGAACATATTCTTGTTTTTGACTTTATTTATTTAGTTTGTTATTTATATATGCTTGTAATACAAATAACATAATAGAAATAACATGCAATACATATAAAGTGTAACAGATAAATGTTGTTGTTTGTCTTTCAGCTTTTTTCCGGTAAGGGGTCACCACAGCAGAACTCCGGTCTGCTAATGATTGGCAGTAGATTTGTATGGAAAGCCGAGGCGCCAGCTCAATGCCCAACTGTCAATGAAGGCACGCTCATTTACGCACGCATGTCTTTCAAATGCTACCCAACCACGGAGAGGACATGCAGACTCCACAGAGAAGGAACTCCCAAGCCGAGAATCGAACGGGAGAACCTCTTGCTGTGAGGTAACAATGCTACCACCGTACCACCACGGCAAAGAAAGACATAAAACAGAAATGTCAATAACACTGTCCCCAAGCTATACTGTTTCGCTGTCTTGATGATAACTGCATTTAACGGGCTGTAATTTCAAGGAGGTTTTAACATATTCTCGTAAAATTTTCAGCACACAGTGCTGGCAGAATTATCTGTCACTATCTTTAGAGTATGAAGTAATTTCCAAGGCAAAAAAGGAACAGTAGCACCTTGATTTTAATTAAAATTATTGCAATGCAGTCTTTATATCATAGCAATCAAAAATAATGAAAATGTCACTTTTATGTACCTATGCATTGCCTTTTTAGGCCTGCAGTCACAATAGCAATATTATTTTATACATTTAGTATATGTTATGCTGCAGAGAATGTATAGGAATGTTTTATTTTAAATTATATATTTTGTAAATGTTACAGTGTAACGATAATGCTGACCCACTTGTAGTACCTTCTAATACAGGGCTAGGAAACCATCAAACTGTTTGACATTTTCTAATAAATTTCACATGAACATGTTCCATGATCCTTTACTACAGAATGCAGTTAGTTGATGATTTCAAGTATTAAGATGTGCACATTTTATTTTAGCATAATTTGTGTCACTACTTAAGACAAATATAAGCTACACACACAAACATGTAATCATCAATAATATCACAATTTTACAATAACAAAACTGGAATGATCCAGTATTGTAAGTTTTGCAACATCAAAAAAAAAACAAACTTTGATTTCAACATTTCAAGACTGAATTTTGAAAGAAAAAGCTGTGATGGCATAGCTCTGAGTACAGCCCCAGTCAACCCATACTCAGTTAGTGGTATGGCCACTTGAAGAAGCTGACAGAGGAGAGAGGCCTAACTATCTGAGGCAGGGGGAGGTGGCTCCTAACCAGCTATTGAGCTTGGTAATTGTTACCACAGACACAGGCTTCTTTTGGCACCATAGATACCACAAACTGATTCTGAAATGACTTGGACTATGACCACTCAAGCCGGTGATGGTAGGCATTGTCAGCTCATGAGAAGGAGTGTGCATGTATCTGTACATGGGTACAGGAGGTCCCCACAATGAAGCTGGTGCTCAGGTCACCACTCAGGAAGAGTTTAGAGGTTTAACTAAAAAGCTTGGTGCTGCCTTCTCAGATAAGGGAAGGCCATTTACTTGTAAGATAAAGCTACTGGACATGGCTAGATAGGATTGCTCTCCCATATTAGTCCCTATCTGATGGATAAGCCAGGCTCACTTTACTAACAAATCACCTCCTTTGCAGGTCTGAGAGAGGTAGATAGAGTGCTTGAATGATGGCCTGCATCAAACAGCTGTTGCCCATAGCTTTTGGTTGATTCCCTTGCTATAGAATGAATGAGCATAGTCTGATTACAGGGAGGTGTGATGGCTGGCAGGCACAGGGTAAACTATACAATAAAACAGAGTGAAGTATGCAATTTGCTGCTATACTAAAGTGTTTCCTGACTTTCACACTTCTGTTGAGTACATGTTTTATAGCTATAAAGTAGTGCTGACAGTGTAATGGACTGAAATCTCAAAAGTAGTATGTATCATCAGCATTACATCTACATTTATAACGTTGTGTTTTTGAGGAACACAGCAAGGATTGTTCAAATGAAAACCTGTCACCGTAACTACAGATGCTGTTTTCCCTCTTCTACTATTCACGACATGTTTGTATATAGATTATTTATTCATCCAGCAAGCACAAAACAAGCATAATGTATATATTGGCAATGCTGATTTATTTGCATAACTGAAGAGCCTCTCCATTCTAATACACTTTTGCATATAAGAATATGGTTCTTGTAGTTTTGATCTCTGGTCTCTCCAGGTTATGATCAAATCAGTATTTAAAGTGATTCTCTTGATCCACTCCATCAATCCACTTAAACCTAGTTGAAGTCCAGCTTCTAGCATTCGAGCAGGGAAGCAGACATTACAACCAGAGATTCATATATGAATAACAGACACTGACAAAAGATCAGCAGATGTATACATAATGAGTGGATGTAATCAATGCTGCCATTATGGCTGGGAGGGGATTCATCTACATCAATGTTTTCCATGTTATTAACCAATATGTAGCAAAGAATGAATGACTTTAATATAATAGTGGGCCAGCTGCCCTCAGTGTTCCCATGTATATGGAACAATATGAATACTGAAGCCAAATGTAGACTATTGTAAACATAGAGAATCCACAACAACAGGGTACAAGCCAAGAAGCCCATAAAATTAGTGGTCTAGATGCCTCTCCCACTAAGCTGTTACCCATTGATAAAAAGGCAGTAGTGGACAATAAGTAAATATTGGTTATGGTCATAGATATACCAATACGACATGGGTGGGCTCATCACACTCAGATTTACAATGGCTTGTTTGTTGCCTGTCTACTTTCATGAAATTCATTCTTTTTTATTTAAAGCCAGAGAGAAAAAGAATTTTAAGAAAATGTGCTGCAGGACCATAAAAGATAAATAAGCTCTTGTAGAACTGATGAATATTTTTTTGCTGACACCGCACATGCTGTAGATTGGTGCAGCAAATCAAATTATTGTTTATCTGTCATACAAGAGGTAAAGTTTAGGTGTGCTTTGCTAGCGATGATAGCAAGAGGAAACAATGCCTCTAACTCCTCATACTAACTGCATTTTTCCATAATTTTGAACTTAATAAGTGAACAAGTCATGACTGAACTCCCTGTAGTTTTTAGTCTTCTACAAAGTTTGTTGCTACCCACAATGGAAAAAAAAAAAGAAAGAAAAAGAAAGTAAGCAATTTTCTTTTTAAATTGTGAAATGTGTTATACTGTCTGTTAGACATCTGCAGTAAAAGTATCTGTCTAGGGTGCATGGCTAGATGGGTATGCACTTTTTTATCTGCAACATTTGTGTCAGAAGACATTGTTATCACCAGGATACCACATACATATTTCTACCTCAAAAACATTTTGATTTTGTTTTCATTATAAACATACACAAATAAACATATAACAAATACAATAAAACAATAACAAAACTATTTACAATATTTGCATTCATCCATGGTAAACAATCATGTTATCCATGAGACATTATCGATATTTGTTCAAAAGGTTTTCCACTTTTTGCCATGCTGTTTTTATGAGTAATGTTATGAGTTCTATAACAAATGGTTTGCAGTTCTTTTTTGCAAACAACTTTTGCTAAATTAATAAAATCTTTAAACATCAAATCTTGTTTGCTTTTCCAGTTAAAAGTAATAACTTTTCTGGCAATTGCAAGAATTGACCAGAGTAACTGAATCTGAGATTTAAGTATTACATTAGGTATAGGAACATTTAATAGGATTAGTGAGTTAAAAATATGACAGTTATCAGACCATAAAGCATTTACAAAATATCTGAAGTCTTTCTGGTATTGAACAACTTTTCTACATTCAATGAACATGTGAACCCAGTTGGCCTCTAGTAATTCATCACATTTCCATTTACTTTCACTGCTTTTGAGTATACGATTTATTTTTTGTCAAGCATAGAAACTCCTATTCATAAATTTCCATGTATACATTCTCCAATATAATGAAGAAGAGGTACCATACATAGAATTCAATAACAATTTTTTGGATTTATCAGCTATGTGTTCTCCATTAATCTTTACAGAGTAATTCCAAAAATCTGAGTCAAACTTTAGAGTGTCTTCTCCTAGTATCGTCTGGATAGGTGAGATACTTAATTTTTGATTATCCATCTTTTCAAGACACCTAATAAAAAGCTGAATAAAACTAGGTATAGATTCAGTAGCTAGGTTGATTGATACTCTCATTTTGTTTTCTATAAACTGCCATAATGAGTGTATAAACACCAACTGTCTTGACTATTATCAAAACTAAATAAAAGACAGTTTAGTGGTTTAATACTCTTATTTCCAATAAACTGATGCCAGAATATCAAGTTATTTTCCTTTAATGTTTGCATTGCATTGCTGTTGAAAGAATCTAAGCAATCAGGGGAGTATACTATCGGGAATATAAGAAATAGAAATTGTTTAATGTTGTAACTGCAATCAGTTATATTTTTAAAGTTATTAAATATTTGATTAATGCCATAAGAAAAATGATCAAACTTCTTATTAAACAAAATTCACGTAAAAGCCAATGAACTCTTTTTCCATATTGTTCCTTAAATTGATTGTCTATAGTTCTGACATCAGTTATATGAATCTCATGTATTATTTTTCCAACCAGATATACAGGTAGGATGTGAGCCAATGTAATATTATCTTAATTATAACTGATTTGGAATAAAGATCTAAACTAGGGAATGCTACCCCATTACTGTTCCAAGCTCTAATGTGCTATTTGTATGCAATCCTAGGTTTTAAGGGGAATCAGAAAAATTTAAGTTGCATGGAATCTAATTTTTTAAATAAGTTTTTGGGAGGAGGTAGTATCAATGACTGTATATAAAACAAAATTTTAGGTACAAGTATCATTTTAATTAAAGAGAGCCTACCCTCCATTGTGAAGGACATTTTATTCCATCTTTTGATTAGTTCACTAATGGTGGTTATTAAATTATTGTAGTTTAGTTTAAAACAGACTCTTTCCATGTACTCTTTAGACTGACACACAAATATTCTAAGACATCATTGTCCCAATTAAACAGGCTATTCTCTCTTAGCTTATTGTTGATCTTTTTGTTAATTAGTAATGTTTTGGATTTATTATGATTAAATTTAAGCCCTGAAATTCTTTTAAACTCACTTAAGGTATTTATAACATCATGCAAAGAACCATCAATATTACCCAACATTAACAACGTATCATCAGCAAATAATTGTATCTTAGGGCAAAAGTCCTTATTAATCTGAAAGCCTTTTATAGTTTGCTTGTTTCTGATATATGTAGCAAAAGGTTCCATTGAAAGAGCAAACAATAGGTTTGACAAGTGGAGTACCACAGGGTTCAGTCCTGGGTCCTATCCTGTTTGGTATCTACTTTTCTGAAGTACAGGCTAACACAGAAAGTCTTTGGCTAATGAAGTTCTCAGATGACTGCAAACTAGGAGCCATAATTTAAACTCCTAATGATGTGGACATCCTACAAAAAGGCCTCTCTGAGACAGATGACTGGTGTCAAAGCCATGGCCTCAAGCTCAATGCCAAAAAGTGCAGTGTCATCCCCTTTGGTAAAAACTCTGTACCCATGAGCTACCACATAGGTGGTAGTCTACTTAACACTGAAAGTGTGATAAGAGACCTTGGGACACAGGTAGACAGTAGTCTCTCCTTTGATAATCACATCGCCACAGTAGTCAGGAAATCCTTCTACATGGCACACCTCATCACAAAAGGTTTCTTATCCAGAAAAAAAGAGGTAATTGTTCCCCTCTACTTGTCACTCATTAGACCCATTATAGAGTACAACACCCCATTTGGTATGTACCTCACAAGACATCTACAACAACTGGAAAGGCCACAGAAATACCTCACAAAGAGGATTACTGGCCTCAAAGAAATGCCATACACAGATGGTCTCAAAAAACACCAGCTTTACTCCATCACATATCGCCTACTCAGAGACAATTTCTGCCTAACATACAAGGCTATGTCAAATCCAGAGCTGTTGGACATGCTCCACTTAAAGAAATCCCAATCCCTCTGAACTACATGCTCTAGGGACCTAAACCTTGACACCACAATAAACAGAACATACTGGAGGGATTCCTGTCCAGAGACTTCTCATACTCTGGAGCAAACTACCTGTCTATTTCAAACAAAGCTCCTCATTAGCACTCTTCAAGAAAAATCTTAATGATTGGATTTGAAATAAGAAATTCACCCCGGGATCATCTCTGTGGCTCTGCTCGACAGGGGCACAGGAAAATAATTTTCTTGGGTGGCGAAAGCCAGGGTACCTTTTTGGCTAGGCTTATATAGGCTCTAGGGCCAATAGCCTAGTACCTACCTATGAACCTATGTATAATGGTGACAAAGGACAACCATGCCTAATTCCCTTGAGGATTTCTAGTGGTGAGGATGGACATGATCTGGTTTTCACATAAGCTTGTGATCCACTACAAATTTTCATTAATAAGTTGACAAAATCAGAGGAGAATTCAAAATCAATCGGAATTCTTTGTAGATAAGACCAACTAATAGAACCAAAAGCCTTCTCTATGTCTAGGCTGATAATAATTAGTTGTTTTTTGTATTTGCATGCTATATCTATTAATGATAGTAATTCAATAAAGTTATCTTGCACTTTTCTATGAAGAATGAACCTTGTCTGATCATTATGTATTAGATTAGGTAATATTTTCTTTATACTATTAGCTAATATTGTCTTATATACTTGGATATGTAAATACTTGTAATCAGTGTTTAGTAATGAGATTGGCCTATATGAATCACAAGATTTGGGGTCCTTACTTTGTTTTAATATGGGGAGATAACTGAGTATTTCCATGATAGGGGTGTTATACATTTTTGCTTAACCATAGTAAAGGCACTTGTCATTTTTTTATTATATATTCAGGAAAATTGTATATAGTTCAGAAATTATTCCATACAGTCCTGGAGCTTTATTATCTTTTAATTTTTTTTATTTGCTCTTTCACTTCTGTTAGTGTTATTTCTTTATTTAATATGTTATTTTGTTGCACTGACACCTTATATATTATATTTTCCTGAATAAAAGTATTTATTACATTATCTGTCTACAGATGTGGTGTGTTATTATTTATATCTTTATAGTAGTTTTTGAACACTTCTAATATGCCCATTAAGTTAGATGTACTCTTAACTGAACCATCACTAAAGATTTTGATGGTTTATTTTTTTTTGGATCTTACTGCTATTTTATTTAGATATTTGGGATTTACAGCATAAGATTGTAATTTCAATTTTCCAGGTTTATGGCTACCTTATGTTCAAAACTTCTATTTTTGATTTAACTTAGTAATTTTGTTATTTGCTACTTTGTTATTTGGTTTTGCATCCATTTTTATCTTGTCTATTTTTTTGTAAGTCTAAAAGTTCTTTGTCCCACTCTCTTCTTTTTAAGGTACCAAAATTGTATTTATATTTTATATATATATATATATATATATATATATATATATATATATATATATATATATATATAAACTTTAAAGGTGCCCCATAGTATAGTATCAGTCACTTTACCTTTATCATTTGTTTCTATAAACATGTCTATTTCTTTCATTATCCGTTCTCTAAAGTCTTTTAACTTAGTTATGTAAGCAGAAATTCTGTGTAGAAATCTTAAATTATCTGTATGCATAGTTAATGTAAAGTTTATAGCATTATGTACCGAAAGTGGACAAGTCATTATAGATAGGTCACTTATTTTAGAGTACATATTATTTGATATAAAGACCTTATCAATGTTTGTTTGTGTACCAAACCAATATGAATAGTGAGTATAAAATAAGGAATAATGTTATCTTAGGCCATGTATATCTTTAAGATTCATCTGATTTGTAAAGTTGTTTAACTTGTTGGCTTTAGATGTTAGTTTTATTTTACCATTTTAGAAGTATCATTACCTGATAAGAGGCAGTTAAAATCACCTGTTGCTATAATTTCCCCTTTTGCATTTAAAGTAATCAGGTCCATATATTTGTCGACATATTTAGTACTCATCCCTGTTATCCAGTATGTATTAATCAAAGTATAATACTTCCTATTGATTTCCAAAATAACCAGGCTTAGCATCCCATCTGTATCTGAACTTCTATCTATAATTCTTGGCATAGTATAAGTATTTTTCCATAGAATAAGAGTGCCCCTTCTCTTAGTCTTAAAACATGAATCAGCCAGAATATTATAGCCACTGACTGAGTATTTTTGTAGATCTCTTTTTAATAGATGGGTTTCCTGTAAAGAGATGATCTGGGCTTTATGCATTTTGATAAATTTAAGCAAACCAGATCTTCTGACATTATTGTTCAAACCATTAATGTTTAATGATGAACATTTATAAGCCATTGACTATAGTGTATATGTTAATACTAACTGAAAGATCTTTCTTCCATGTTGACTTGAAATCTACTGAAAACATACTTATCATGGATGCATAATGTGTATTAAGCACTACATTCAAAAACCCAAAACTATCTACAAACACATACATGAAACATAAAGTTTCTGGTTTAGTTAAAAACTTAACTAAACCATCTATCCACCACTTTTCCAATACCAAAGACACAAATTATCCATCTCTGCTTAGAATATAGTATAAAAATGAAAAAGCAAAGCATTATGAAAGCAACTAAAGAAATCTGAATCCATGAAATATACATTAGAATGACAGTGTCCAATATATCTGAAGTTATATGAATATGTCACATATAATAATAGCACCTCTAAAACGTAGATAGGTCAGAAATACACATCAGATCAAAGTATGACTACATATTAGAAGCTGAAGATTAAGAAGATTGTCAATATTTTCAAGACTTTTCAAAAAACATCTGATGATTTAACCATTGTGTCAGTCATCTAACATTTTTCAAGTAAGGATCTGTTGAATATATATATATATATATATATATATATATATATATATATATATAAACATTTATTACAACAAAACTATTATATTTTGCAATTATACACATATTACTCATAAGTATTAACAATATTTATGTTGGAGACAGAGAGAAAAAAGGGGGGCCTCACAACCCTCTGTTTTGTTACTAAAGGTTTAGTCATGTAACATAAGTCTGATGGTAATATGCATAATGAGTTTTCTAATGCACTTCCTACTTTACTTGATGTAATTTAGTTGCTAATAGTGTCATTGAATCTGCAGAATGTGTGTATCTATAGGAGAACACAGGCACTTTTAAAGGAGTTAAACACTTTGATCACAACTAATTATTTACCATTTAAAGAATAACAGAATTATAAGAGAAAATAATTCTAACTACAACCATTTAACAAGTTCAAAAGGTCAAATAATGTCATCACTGTTGTTTCCTCAAACTGCAGCTTCATAAACTTGTAAAAAAGTATCTAATTAGGCTCATGCATAAAAGAAGCTGTCTCTAGTGAAGAAAAAAACATTTTCGGAGGGAAATTCAGATCTTTAAGCTTTTAGAGATTACGGAAAGCAAAAAAAAAAAAAAAAAAAAACTCAAGCTGCCTTGTCATTGTATGTCATGAATCTCCTCAATGAGAACAGTCACACAGACCACCAGTTTCCCCAAAAAACACCAACATCATGAAAAAATTAATCCTTTCATATAAAAACAGCTGTTTAGAAGTAACAACAGCAGGCTCAAATCAAAAATCATATTATAACATTTCAATCATTTACGCACCAGTTAACCAAACCAGAGAGAGAGAAAAAAGAAAGGAGCCTAGTATATATATATATTTATATATAAAACTTATATTTAGCGATCTTTAAAACACTATTAATATACTGTATTAATGTTTATATATATATCTAAACAAAGAGTCTAAAACATCTAGTTAGAAACGCTAATCAGAAACACCTTGTTACCCTACCACTGACCCACTAGAAAAAATGCACTTTGATATTAAGGCAAATTATGCTATTACTTAAGAATTAGAAGACATACATCATTTGTAATTATGTAAAAGGGAAAAGTATGTAAAGTACTTAGAATAGGGAAAAGAGAGCAAAGGAAAATTAGTAACAAAAAAGAATAGGAAGGAAGAAGAGACAGAGAGAAAGAGAGAGAATGCAATTTAAATACTCAGTACTATATGTAATTAGAAGAAGTAGATATAGAAAGTAAAAGATAAAGTTAACAATAAAGATGATTAACATTACCTTACAGCATAGAGACTTTCCAGAATCAAATATATTATGATTCATAAAACAAAGCATTTAAAATTAGAAAGAATTTATTCATTTGTCCTTTAGTTTCTTAGTTTTGTTTGCTCCTTCCTTCACAGACCATCCATTTTTTGTTGCCTGTCTCTTCAAACTTTGGGATGACCATTCCATTTCTTCTCTGTTCTTTTGGATAAATTTTACAGCTTCTTGTAAGGAATCAAAGATCTTTGCTCCTTCTGGCAAGATGATTTTTATTCTTGCAGGAAAAAGAATTTGAGCTTCAATATTGGCTTTTTTCAAGGACTTAATTTGAGGAATACACTTCTTTCTTCTGGATATGACTGCAGTGGTATATTCATTGTCAAAACAACTAACGTTTTCACCCATCTTGATAGGGGAATTAGTCCAAGCTGATTTCAGCACTAAGTCCTTGTATTGCGAGGAAAGAAATCTAACTATTATAGACCTGGGGTTAGATGAACTCAGAGATGAAGCTGGATTTGCCAGGGACCAATGGGCTCTCTCAATTCCAAAAGAGAGGGATTCAGGCATGTTTAGTGCTGATGAAAGCAATTTATTGAGGAAATGAATCATGTTAGCACCCTCCACTTTCTCAAGAATTCCATATATTATCATGTTATTCCTCCTTGATCTACTTTAAAGGTCTTCCAGTTTCTCAATCAGCCTAGTGTTTTGTTTCAGACTAAATTCATTGTGATGGTCATTTTCTGTCATTCTAGTATCTAGGTCAGTTATTGTTTCCTCTAAGGCAAGAATCTGTTCAGAGTGTTTTTTTTTACTATTCCATTTAGAAGTTCCAGTTGTTTACTGCGCTCTCATTTGATAATATCCATTTTGTTTTCAAATTTGTCCATTTTTAATGACAGTTCTTGGATGTTTGTCATTATAAGATGTAGTTCTTTCTTCAATGCACTCTCTTGGTGCGGGTTCTTCAAGTTGCTAATGTTAAGATTTCCAGTAGAAAACTTCTTGACTGGAATACTTAAAAAATTCTCTTGACTATGTATTAATTTTAAGAAAACTGAAGTGTCTATGTTAATCTAATGCTTAGTATACTTTTTGTTAGATTTTTCTAAAAATTAAAGTATATTTCCTGTCAGGATATTAAAATCTAAGCAGAGCTATGGATTTCTGCTGCAATCAAACTGGCATCTTGGCCATGACCCCCCCCCCACATACATATTTCTGACTGATATGCTTTAGATGTAAAAGTCTGTACATCATTCCATCTGATAGCTGTTTTAGCTTGAATAAGTAAAGTTGCTTTTAGTTTTCTAAAGTCCTAAATGTATCTATTTTATAGGTTGGTAGCAGAAGAAATGTGATAGAGCACTATACCTGCAAGAAAGGAAATGAGCTAAGATTAAACAGTTTGCAGTGTGCCAAGATAAAAATAGGAAGGACCTGAGATGATGTGGGACTCATTGAGCTTTGGAGAGTGTGAACAGTGATGTTCTTTTTGATGAAACTGCACAGAAAATATGCAGAGATTATTGCAGGTGGTTCACAGAGATTTTGTTTTCTTTGAGGAATTTTTGATGACAGATAAATCACACTCCAATTGTGAGAGCAGAACTCCTTTGCATGTGGCAAGTTTTCTTGGTGGGGAATGAAAGTAAGATACTTTCTTGTCCCAGAACAGGAGACTATTACTATAATGATTGACTGGTGACTCTGTCTATTGTTTATTGTTTATTGTTTATTGTCATGAGGGGGAGATGGTATAATACGAGGGATCTTTAGCTATCCTTCGAGTGATACTAAACTGCATGGCCTTTATTTTCTGTTTAACTTCAGAATCTTGTTTATTAGTGGCAGAATCATGTTTATCAGTGGGACCAATGTCATATCTGTCCTTACCTGCTAGTCAACACCAATGTACCACAAGGCTTGGTCCCCTCCTCTTTAACATTTTCACCAACACCCTCCATATTTTACCAGAACAAGCCACCCTAATTTAATACACACATGATTCCACTCTCATTTGCACATCTGTCAACATGGTACACCTGCAAAAAATTACTTAGGAAGCTTTAAAAGCCACTGAAAAATGACTTCACAACTCATAAGTCACAGTCAACCCAAAAAAGACCAAACTGCTATGTTTTCCCCAAATCCTTCTCTCATGAAAAAATAAAATGTAAAGTTCTGTATCTTGGTAATACAAACACTGAAGTCAATTCAAATAGCAAACTATTAGGGGTGATAGAGGATGATAATCGTACTTTTGACCTGTATATACAAAATTGTATAAGAACAACTCATCAGAAACTACGGTTGCTTTACAGAGCCCAAACTTTCTCATTGACACAACTAAAACTCCACTTTATTTTATTTTTTTTATTTTACATTTGTTAACTGGGGGTGTCTGACTGAGCTGAAAAGGCCCTTTTTCAGCAGTGGCCCGGGGAGAAAAGCTCCACACAGAAAAATTACAGATACATTTAGATATTAAGACATGATCAGCATACACAGAAATTACAATATACATGTTTTTACAGTGGTATGCAGCACATCAACAGTTACAGTGGAGAGAACAAACAAGAAAATATTAATTTAAAAATAAATAATAAATTTGTGGTGTGCAGCTGAAATTTGGAACCTAGGTAGAATGCATACATAGTACACAGGTACAGTACATACATTGTACATTAGCCAGTGTTTGTGAGTAAGAGTGAAAACTATTATCAACTACTCTAGGTTTAGTATGTGTACTTTATACGCTTTCACTAGCCTGGGGACTAGTCATGGTACTGCCAACTTTGCTTGAGATGTTGCCTAATGAGGTTTTTAAAAGAGGCTTTGGATGATGTGTTTTGTATGCTAGTGGGGAGAGAGTTCCACTTCTTAACCACTGAACTACTATATAGTGTGCCTCCAAAGCTATTGTAGCTGCTGGTGACTTCTATTTGTAGTTTGCTTGATGATCTAAGAGGCCTTTTGGCTGAGTGATGTTTACTTGGTGTTTGAGGGCAGGACACTTATTGGGGAGGTAATAGATAGAATGACAGAGGCAGAGCTGATTGTAGGTTAGAAAGTTGGGCAATTGCCCCTACTTATCTCCTCCCGACTCTTCTTTATGGCACTCCCATCCTTACTAACCTCCAGGCTCCACAAAAATTAAAAACTGAACAATGCTAGAACAAAGTTGTTAAATTTGCAGCACATAGCCCTTTCAGAACCCACCACTGTATAGCACTGAAAAGCCTAAATTGGTTAGAACTGTCATATCAAATAACAGATACACAACTTCTTACCTACTATAAAATTATCCAGCATCCATCTGCCTTCCCAGCACTAAACAACATGCTACACAACTATGTTCCCTGTCGGTCATTGCAATCCAGTGACCAAAAACTCATGTCTGTCTACAAACCAAGCAAATTTGCTGGGCATTGTCTGTACTCATACAAGGTTGCTGAGGCCTAGAATGCCTTGCCTGTATCCATCAGGTCTATATTCTCCCTCCCATCTTTCAAAGCCATTCTGAAAGACTTCCTAGCTAAAATCTGGCTCTGTTCTTGTTCAAAATAAAGTTACACTATATCCCTAAATGTGAACAAGTACCTTTTCATTCCTTATACTTCCTTACTCTCCCTTTTTCACTCACTTCCTTGCTATTATCTAAGTCTGTTACCTGACATTCTCTCTAAATATACCATAAGGCTGTTTTTCCCTCACTTCATATTGCAAATCCCATTTGTATTAGACTAACTTACTTTTAATTTCTCTACAAACTGTCTAAAATTTCTCTAAATATTAAATGATTGTTATATACCATGTATTGAGTCTTAACCAATGTTTTTATATTATGTCTATTATTTAAACTGCAGATGTTTTTGTTTTATTTTTTAAGATTGTATAATTGTTGTTCTTAAAATGTTTTGTAATAATTTGAAGCTTTTTTCGTGGGCCTCTGCGGAAAATGGGCTTCTGCCCAGTTGGACATTCCTGGTAATCAAATGTCAATCAATCAATCAATCAATACATAAATAAGTAAAATCAGTCATGACTGCTGAGAAATACCCCTTTCTGGACACATTCATACTGTCTCTTTAGAGTTTATTAAACACTGAGCTGTTTTCCAATGCCTGCAATGCCTGAATTTGTATCATAAGCTGGTAACAATTGTTGAATTTTGACAGTTAATTAATTACTATTGTAATATCTTTCCTGCTTCTATCAAAGCTGGTCAGTTCTTTCTCCTGCTATTGCTGTTAAATGCTGTTCATCTGTGATGCTTCTAAGGAAACAGAGTGCTTTATCTGCAGTAAGTAAAATGACAGTGGACCACCAATGAAATAGCACTTGCAATGCAATATTTTACACTGCTGTGCCCCAAAGAGGTTTTTTTTTGCATATCATAATTCCTGACCTTGTATTTTCCCCTTACTTGCTATTACTTTATAATTTCCTTTTATTTCTGTTGTGGTGAATTTTTTATAAGATGCAGTATGCTTTACATTTGTCTTTTGTTTTATTTAACTTTCGAGATATCTTTATGGATTTGGTAGTCAAAGTGGTTTCCTTTAGCAGACATGCTACACAATTAATGTTTTATAGGGCACTGAGGTCTTCATATCATTTATTTATTTTGTTTTAAAGCATCACCTAAATTTTGCACAAGTTTTGTAATCCGCTGCAATGCTTGTGTGTGTGTGTGTGTGTGTGTGTGTGCATGTGTGCGTGTGTGTGTGTGTGTGTGTGTGTGTGTGTGTGTGTGTGTGTGTGTGTGCATGTGTGTGTGTAAGTATGTGCATGTGTGTGTGTGTGTGTGTGTGTGTGTGTGTGTGTGTGTGTGTGTGTGTGTGTGTATGTGTGTGTGTGTGTGTGTGTGTGTGTGTGTGTGTGTGTGTGTGTGTGTGTGTGTGTGTGTGTATGTGTGTGTGTGTGTGTGTGTGTGTGTGTGTGTGTGTGTGTGTGTGTGTGTGTGTGTGTGTGTGTGTGGTTGCAGTTTTGTTTATCCAAATAACATTACTTTTAATTTCATATGGATGTTAACCACTTTCAGTATTTTTTCTCATACCCTTATTTGTTTTTTCTCACTTTCTGTGCAGTTGCTCCTCATACAAACAACACTATATAATGTTACTGTTTGGGATAAAAAGCACGCATTACATTTTTGAATATTTATTTGCCACATCTCATACTATATATATATATATATTATATATTATGTTAGGGTGCGGGTGAGGTGAGTGTGCGATAGTGACGGACCTTAGGGTTAGGGTTTGGGTTAAGGTAAGTGGATAGTTAGTGGTGTGTGTATAGTTCAGTGTAGGGTTAGGTGTAAGATTTTAGGTGCATGTGTGTGGATTGCTATTTGTTTGGTGTGATTGTGTTGTGTGTATGTGTTTTGGAACAGCAAATTTTTTCCCTAGGAAAAAATTTGCTGTTCTGTATGTTCGATGTTTTCAGCTTTTGCTGAATCGGGTTCGATATTAGAACATTCGAAGTTTTGAAACTTCGGTGTTCTAATATAAACCCCAAAAAACTAATTGCAAATATAAATCAACAGGTTATGTTTGTGTTTGCCAAAAATGAAACAAAAAAGAACTTTTATATGTGAGGCTTGCCCCACACACAACTCCTCCTGTTATTGGAGCTCACAAAACCTCATAGACTGTTATTAGAGATCACAAAACCTCATAGAAAGGGGAAAAAAAACAGAATTATTTAACAGTTAATTTGCTGAAGTTCAATCATTACATAGTTTGAACATGTATAAAACTAATGAATATTTCCAACATCTGAGCACCAGACAAAATTCATGTGATGATAAATCATATAACACACACACACACACACACACACACACACACACACACACACACACACACACACACACACACATCTATCTATCTATCTATCTATCTATCTATCTATCTATCTATCTATCTATCTATCTATCTATCATTATCATCAACCCCCTTTTTCCCATTTTCTACGTGGGGTTGGGGTGTCATGTTAACTGTTGCCATCTGTCTCGATTCAATGCCATACTCTTGCCTTCTTCAACACTCATGTCTGACTGTTGCAGATCTTCTCTCACACAATCCATCCACTTCTTTGCTGGATGCCCTCATTTCCTCTTACCTTTTTCCTGTCTGTCTCAAATCTTCTTCTCCAGATTGTCTTCTGCTTTTCTGCACATGTGTCTGAACCACTGTAGTCTGCTTTCTTTGATCATTTCTGCAATTGGAGCTACTTTGTTATTTACTCTTATGTCCTTATTTCTTCATCTGTCCCACAGTGTGAATCCTTCCACCCTTCTCAGGCACTTCATTTGCATCACCTCTATCCTTTTCATCTGCTTTACCTTTACTGCCCATGTTTCTGCACCATACAGTAGCACTGGTCACACCACTGTTTTGTACACCTTTTCACCAATTTTCTGCTATTACCATTGTCTTATCTGTACTTAGTTTCTGTACTCTGTCATATCTGTACTTATCTGTACTCAGTCATAAGGCACTGTTGCAGTAAAATGCTAATGTGTTATAATGATTTATGCTATATGTAAAGATATGTGAAGATTTTACTAACATAGTTTAGGGTTTCCTCGGTTAGTCTAATGTTGTTTAAGCTACACAGCTGCTTCTGACTGACTCTGAAATCAATCTCTCTCTCTATCCCTCCCAGGTCTTCCCCATGCACAGCGTGAGGCAGAAAAGAACTTCGCCCTTTTCGAGCGACTACTCTACTATTGCCCACAACCTGTAAAACAAAACAGGTCATTATCTTGTCATTTTAGTATAGACTTTAAAGTACAGTATTATTTAAGGGTCCTCAGCAGTAGCACAAATCTCCCTAGGCTTACCCAAACAAAAAATCCAAGCTTGTTTGCATATACTCCACTTAAACTACAGAACACACTCTAAAACTAAGGCAAACAGCTATAAAATTTTAAAAACAAGCTCCCAAAGCAAATTGAACCTGATGTTTGTTTAGACAAGATTACTCACCTGCAAGTTAATTATTCAGGAGTTACATCTTGAAACCCGGGCTCTAGTGGCTTAGTGTAAACCCCGCTCCGCGAGCACTCGCTTCGTGCTTGCTCCGCCTCCCGCCTTGCCCCTATTTCCACCGCCCCAGTACTCGTACTTTTATAACCTCAAAGCACTCCCCCTACTGTCCACTAACTTCCTGTACCTCACTACCGTCCTCTAAGATCAAACGGAATATGACACCACCCAGGAAGCTTATCATACTAACTCTTTTTCCCCTCCTACTTGTCCCTTACTTAGCTACCCTATATGAAACCTGGTCTTACATAGGCTTCCACCACCCAGGCTACCAAACCAACCCCTCCCCCATAATTAACAACAGAGGCCATGACTCACCTCCCTACTCACCCACCTTGTTAGAACTCAAACGCTATGTAATTATCAAACCTACCAATATTAGGCCAATTGATAAACATTACTACACATTTCTACTCAAAGCCCTCAAATTCATTACCACTCTGAATCACAGACAAGCCACAGATGGTGATATCCACCCCAACCCTGGCCCTTCCCCTCCACTCAATTCTAATTCCACCCTATCCTCCCCTCCACTTCTCAATCTAAACTCTAGACCCTTTAACTCTCTTCTGACATGTCATCTAAACATCAGAAGTGTAAACAATAAGATTCACAACCTACATGCCCTTTTAGCTACTTGTTCCCCAGACCTACTATGTCTCACAGAAACCTGGCTTAAACCAAGTACGAAAGGCACACAGATAATCTCACCAGGGTATGATATACTAAGAGCAGACCGAATAACTTGTAAAGGTGGCGGTGTAGCCATACTCTACAAAAATACATTACAAATCTCCCTTGCCTCTCCACAACCCTCCTAACAAACAATGCCGAAATTCTACTTGTAAAACTTCAACCAAACAAACATAAAAGCATAAATATAGCATGTATTTACATCCCCCCAGGCAACAATAATAACAAAACCTTAGAGGACTTTCTCCACTGGTTAACTCAAACTCACCCCCAGGAATTCATAGTGTTAGGTGACTTCAACATCAATTGGAATTCCTTCTCATCTAGCTCCCCATCTAGCAGCATAAATCTACATGGCTTTTCTCAGCTCATATCCACTCCTACCAGACTAGGTAAACCCCAAAACAAAGACAGCATCCTGGACTGGATCCTTACTAATAAAGATCCTGACCAGTACTCAGCAGGTACTCACCCAGAGGACATGAGTGATCACTTACTCACATATGTTATCAAATTCAAGAAAATCACCCCCTTCTTACAACCATAAAAAAATCAGGAACAATAATAAATTCAACACCTCCATTTTTCAAACTGAACTTAAAGCCCACAACTGGACAATACTCAAGTCTCTTCCTCTTGAAGAGGCAGTTATCTACTTCAACACCACCTTCCTCAAGATTCTAGATTCCCATGCTCCAATACAGTCCATTAGAACTAAAACCAAAACCGCACCATGGCTCTCTAAGGAAACAAAATCCAAAATCCTATCTAGAAACAAGATGTGGGTCACATGGCGTACCTCCAAAGACCCACACTCCCACCAAACCTTCCGGCAACTTAGAAATGAAACTAAAAGAATGATCTTAAATGATAAAAAAAAACTTCTTCCTCCACCTCCAACACAAACACCTTAATAATCAACAAAAATTCTGGGCAGGCTTAAACAAGCTCCTGCACCCAGGCCAGGCAACCACCCCCACTCCAACAACTTGCAAACAACAGTGCCCTGTAAACATTGCTAACACATTCAATAGTTTCTTCACAGAAACTATAAAATCCCTGGCCACACAATTCAAACAAACAACCAGCCCACTCCACTACCCATGCCAGCAGAATACTACAACTACATCAGATCATCTATTTACCTTCGATCCAATACCCATATCCTCTATAACATCTCTTCTTAAAAAACTAAAACCCACTAAGCTAGCAGCTGACCTTCTCCCAGCTGAGTTTCTGCGAAAAGCAGCTGAGGCCATTTCCTATCCCGTCTCCATAATCATAAACCGTACCTTGTCAGAAGCCTTCATCCCCTCCATATGGAAAATGTCCCACATTATTCCTCTCCATAAAGGTGGTAGCTCACTAGAGCTAACTAACTACAGACCTATAGCTATAATCTCACCGCTGGCCAAAATTATGGAAAAGTGTGTCCACAAACAAGTGATGGAACACCTCACCAAAAATAAAATTCTAGCCAAGTCCCAACATGGCTTCAGGCCAAATCTCAGTACCACATCAGCCCTACTATCCTTTTCTAATACCATCAATAACTTCAGAAACAATAATAAACTATCATCTGCTCTTTTCTTAGACCTCTCCAAGGCCTTTGATATGGTGAACCACATTCAACTCCTCCATACATTAAAAAAACTATCACTCAGCAATTCCACGCTGAAATGGTTCCAATCCTACCTGTCCAATAGGCAACAGGCTGTTCTATGGCAGGACAAATTATCCACATGCCTACCTGTTACACTTGGAATTCCCCAAGGATCTATTCTTGGCCCTCTTCTCTTCACCATCTTTGTTAATGACCTGCCCACAATCACCCCCATGCCACATGCATTCAATATGCAGATGATTCGACTATCATCAGCACTGCCTCCAACCTGACAGACCTCACTGCTTCAACCCAAGACACCTTCAACCTAATAGAAAAATGGTTCTCAAGTCATCAACTAGTTCTCAACCCCAACAAAACAAAACTACTTACTTTCTCACCCACTAACAAGACTCTCCCCCACCTTCTCTATTACATCCTCCAATGGAATCACTATATCATCAGAAGCTCACACAAAGCTATTAGGTGTTACCATTGATAACTCCCTTAAATTTGACACCCATTTCAATCTTACCATCAAAACTGTCAATAAAAGCTTGGCTCTCTCTATAAAGTAAAACACTTTCTCACTCCTCACGCTAAAATTATAATTGCCAGCACACACCTACTATCAACTCTTTTCTATGCCTCCCCCCTCTTTACAAACCTAAACAAGACAACCCTTAACAAACTTGCTTCTTGTTACAATCACATAGCTAGATTTGCCACAAATTCCACCTTTAGAACTCACCACTGCACTAACTTGAAGCAACTAGGGTGGTTAGAGTTTTCCAGCCAACTCCATTTCAACCAACTCAAAACGGCTCACCAGATACTGTATCACCCAGAGAAAACACCAGCTCTGAAAAACATCATTCACCTCTATATTAACCTGCAATCTTTACGCTCCTCCAATAAGATCTTAGCTCAAACTACCAAAGCCAATAATTTTGCTGGGGATTCTCTATTCTCAAACTTTGTAGGCAAAATGTGGAACTCCCTACCGACCATGCTCACCTCAGAACCTTCACTCCTACAATTCAAAAAAAAGCTTAAACCCCATCTCAATACTCTCTGGCAATGTCCCTGTTCCAAACTTGATTAACCACTATCATTTACCCTTCTCTTACCTCACTATCCCTAACCGCTTTTTAACAAGGTGCCGAGCCTTTGTAATTGACCTATGTTTTTTTTTTTATATGCTGCTGTTATTTTTTTCCCAAGATGTGATGTATCTCTATATTGTATTTAGAACTCAACTATCTTCCTTTTTTGCATTAACAATGTTCATATGTCTGTTATGTACCTGGAGCTTTTCTCCCCGGGCCTCTGCTGAAAATGGACATGTATCCAGTCGGACTCTCCCGGTTAACAAATGTAAAATAAATAAATAAATAAATAAATAAATAAATAAAATAGTTTCATCACACGTGCCTTCACTTTTGCATTCCACTCCCTATCCTTTGCGGAAGTTCTTGCTCAGAGTCTGCCTGTAATGCCACATCATCTGCATACAGCAACTTTGCAGTCCTTCAGCAGTATGAACACAACTGGCCACAGAGCTGAACTCTGGTGCACAACCACTCCCACTAGGAACCCTTCTTGTGAGACTGAACACTGTTCGTACTTGAGTCATTGGATCCTTGTTCATAGTCTGCAGTAATTCTACCAATGTTTCTGGGACTTCAAACCACCACAGTAATGCTAAAATTGGCTTTCTTGGGACCTTGTCTTATGCTTTCTCCAAATGCAGGAATGTTGTACTCTTACCTCATCTATAGCTTCTTCTCAGCTATCATTCTCACTACAAACATTGGATCAGTTGTGCTGCATCCTGGTCTGGATCTGAACTGCTCATCCCCCATCTTACTTTCTACTACTCTGCATATCTGCTTATCAATCATCCTCTCCTGAACTTTCATGCAGTGTGACAGGAGTTTGATACTGCTGAACTGCCCACAGCTGTGGATGTCCCCTTTGATCTTGTATACTGGCACAAGTATGCTTATTCTCCAGTCATCTGGAATACATCTTTGTCTTTACACTTTTCTGAATACCCTCAGGAGCCATTTCTTCCCTAATTCACTCAGCATCTTTATCACATCTGTTGTGACCTCATCTGAGCCTGCTGCTCTCCCTGACTTCATTTTCCTTATTGCTATTCTTACTTCTTCTAGGGTGGGCTTCTCTTCTTCCCTCATCATAGACTCTGTCTGGGGCAGTACAGCTTTTGTAGGGTTTTTCTTTTATTACCTTGTACAGGTTAGTTTGCCTCTTAGCTATTTAGTGTCCTTTATTAAATAAATTTGTGGTCTTGTAGAACACAGTGTCATTCTGAATGGTGGCTTACACTCCAAAGGAATCCTGCCATATATACACTGCACAAACACTTTGTTTTACCTTTCCAAAGTTATCAGTATGATGTCGGAGTTGTATCACTCCTTCTCAGCAGGAAATGGCTTGATGGCTCCAGTACCTGTGCCCAGTCAACACATTAATTCACAGATGAGAGACACAGGCATCCTTAGTCTCAGTGTGAGAGCCTTTTTGCCCATTTGTTTATACTAAAGAAGCCTAATCAACCAATTTGTTCCTCCTGAGGTAAGTCAGGAGATAGGGAGTATGCCTGATAATTATTCCAGTGGAGTGACCTACCCACGGAGATCTCCACTCAGTAGCTTCCTTGAGCTCCATAATGCTGCCCAACCTTAGGAAGGATTATCTCATGGTTTGCTCAGTGCTGTGCACCACTTCACAATGGGCACTCCCAATAGGGCCACTGGGTGTCATCTAAGTTGAAAGAATGAATCCCACCCTGCTCCCACTATAGGCAAGACAGCAGTGGACACTCACTCTCATTCTCCATGTCCTGTCCTTTCTGGCTCTCATGCTGCTAATCAAACATGTGTCATACACAGAAAAGTTAGGTCTTCATCCTACTGTGCTAATGGGGCAGGTGTTACCAATGTTGCCTGATTATCTCTTTTACATTTTTGGCCTAACTGGAGCCATAAATAACCAGAGATTGCACTAAGAACTTGTTCTGTACTGCTAGCTCTCTCAACAGGAACTTAAGTGAAACCTCATGTGGAGTACTATTTGCTGTTCTGGAGACCAGGCTCTGTAACATGGAAAGCATACTCCGTTCATGGGTAGGAGGCAATAAAAGATCTACAACAGAGGTTATATGAACAGAGAGAGAGAGAGTCAGGAAGATCCCAAAGGAATATTTGTTCCATATAAGAGAAGTTCATAAAAGATTGGATATGAGCATTTCAAGGCCCTATCCCTGTATTCTGTCTCCTACAGGCTTTTGAGCAGAGACCTATGCCTGGCATACAGGGCATTGTCAGACCCCACCTTGATGGAACTCCTGCATATCAACAAAACAAAACAAGCATCACCAGACTTACCCATTCTAAAGAATTAAACCTTGCCTTGCAATATAAATTTGACCTGCTGGAGAGATAGGTATGTATCCCAGAGATTACCCTGTCTATGGAACAGTCTCCCCATCCATTTGAAGCAGAGTTCCTCCCTAACCCAATTCAAGTGCAACTTGTACAATTGAGTGGGAAACCAGAGATTCATCCCTGGTTTGGCACCTATGTCTCTAATGGACACAGGTAACCTGTAAATTGTTCATTTTCTAGGCCCATGCTTACACTTATCAAGGGTATCAGAACTTATCAGAGATTTGAGATGCATGGCTAGGCCTAAAAAGGCCCTTGTGGTCATTAGCCTAGTAAACACCTATTAACCTAGTTTAGTAGCTTTAAGGAACAGAGTCAATAAAAACACCATATGTCAAAGAAAAGTGTATCATCAAGAAGGCCTATGCACTATGAAGAATAAACAATGTTCAGTTTAGTGCACTACACTGAGACCAAACATAGTAAAACAAGTTAACACCCAGCAATGAGACCTTTTAGCTTCTCTACCTTTCCTCTTGTTCTAATTATACCCCTAGTTAGAACCTTCACTGAAGTGCTAATGCATGTGGTGAACACCTATCAGCTATCCAGATTTTCACTCTCCAGATTGCTGCCTGATATTTTTTATCTCTTCCTCATATAAGGTGTAGTTTTCTGTCAAATTATTGAGGATTAAATTCGCTAAATAATGTAAGATGAGCTTCAGACTTCATATTCTTCAGAAAATGCATGCTAATGCAAAACCTACTATTCTCGCAATTGTTTTAAGTTTTTAAGAGCAATATTTAAAAATTGTCACTGTTTTGGGGACTTTTTCTTCCTATTATTTTTGGCATTGTCCAGATTTCGTGTGCTAAGATGTTAAGAGTTATAACATTTGCTTAAGAAAAGATATTTCTTACCTGAGCTTGCTGCTTTATTTGCATGTCTAGTAGTTGAAGCTGTTAACTCAGTTTCTGGTCCTTCATCTGAAAATAGAAACACAAATTATTACATCCTTGCATTTCTGTGAAAAAAAGTATACCCATTCAGATCCATAGATTCATAGATTGACCCAGGGGGCCTTTCTAAGCCTAGCCAAGTTTTCCCGAAAGAATAATGATGTTCTGCATCCATACAGGACATTGAAGGCCAGGCATTTATAAGCAACCTCTCTCCTTAAGGGACAAATTTCACTGGTAAATAATAATCTTCTGGCAAGCAAATATACTTTGCCAATAAAGTAAATAGTTATATTTTAAGAAAATAAAAAGTAGCCTATGCTAGTTTTATATGAAAGATAATTGTTAATTGCATTTTCCCTAAACTTAAAATAATTTTTCCTGGTCCTCTTCAATAAACACACCATACTAAATGACATTTGATGACCTTTATTAAACTTCCATAAACACAACTTTATTGAATGACATTTTAATTTATTGATCACAGTATAAGCATCCATATAACCATTTACTAGGGTAGAGTAAACTCTCTCATTCACCCTAAACAAATAAACAATGTCCTTACCTGCACTCACTTAGTTTTACTTAGCAAACAGCATCCCAACGTTCACTTTCATTCCCCAACTCATTGAATGACACATCCAACACCAGAGGGGGAACAGAAGAGGGACACACCTGCCCCTCTTTTCCACCTAAACACCAAAAAGTAAAGTTGCGTACACTTACCATAAATGTAGATGTTCGAGTGTATTCATTGTTGCAGTCATTACATTTGGGTTATCTGCTTGCAGTAGCCCTCAGTAGGCCTGATTAACAAAGTCTTGGGTCCTGTGTCAGTTGCTGTCCCTTCTTCCATGACGTCAGGTCATCAAGGGTATAAAGCATGCCTTCCCAGCACTAAACAACATGCTACACAACTATGTTCCCTGTCGGTCATTGCAATCCAGTGACCAAAAACTCATGTCTGTCTACAAACCAAGCAAATTTGCTGGGCATTGTCTGTACTCATACAAGGTTGCTGAGGCCTAGAATGTCTTACCTGTATCCATCAGATCTATATTCTCCCTCCCATCTTTCAAAGCCATTCTGAAAGATTTCCTAGCTAAAATCTGGCTCTGTTCTTGTTCAAAATCAGGTTACACTATATCCCTAAATGTGAACAAGTACCTTTTCATTCCTTATACTTCCTTACTCTCCTTTTTTCACTCACTTCCTTGCTATTATCTAAGTCTGTTACCTGACATTCTCTCTAAATATACCGAAAGGCTGTTTTCCCTCACTTCATATTGCAAATCCCATTTGTATTAGACTAACTTACTTTTAATTTCTCTACAAACTGTCTAAAATTTCTCTAAATGTTAAATGATTGTTATATACCATGTATTGAGTCTTAACCAATGTTTTTATATTATGTCTATTATTTAAACTGCAGATGTTTTTGTTTTATTTTTTAAGATTGTATAATTGTTGTTCTTAAAATGTTTTGTAATAATTTGAAGCTTTTTTCATGGGCCTCTGTGGAAAATGGGCTTCTGCCCAGTTGGACATTCCTGGTAATCAAATGTCAATTAATCAATCAATACATAAATAAGTAAAATCAGTCATGACTGCTGAAAAATACCCCTTTCTGGACACATTCATACTGTCTCTTTAGAGTTTATTAAACACTGAGCTGTTTTCCAATGCCTGCAATGCCTGAATTTGTATCATAAGCTGGTAACAATTGTTGAATTTTGACAGTTAATTAATTACTATTGTAATATCTTTCCTGCTTCTATCAAAGCTGGTCAGTTCTTTCTCCTGCTATTGCTGTTAAATGCTGTTCATCTGTGATGCTTCTAAGGAAACAGAGTGCTTTATCTGCAGTAAGTAAAATGACAGTGGACCACCAATGAAATAGCACTTGCAATGCAATATTTTACACTGCTGTGCCCCAAAGAGGTTTTTTTTGCATATCATAATACCTGACCTTGTATTTTCCCCTTATTTGCTATTACTTTATAATTTCCTTTTATTTCTGTTCTGGTTAATTTTTTATAAGATGCAGTATGCTTTACATTTGTCTTTTGTTTTATTTAACTTTCGAGTGATCTTTATGGATTTGGTAGTCAAAGTGGTTTCCTTTAGCAGACATGCTACACAATTAATGTTCTATAGGGCACTGAGGTCTTCATATAATTTATTTATTTTGTTTTTAAACATCACCTAAATTTTGCACAAGTTTTGTAATTCGCTGTAATGCTTGTGTGTGTGTGCTTGTGTGTGTGTGTGTGTGTGTGTGTGTGTGTGTGTGTGTGTGTGTGTGTGTGTGTGTGTGTGTGTGTGTTTGCAGTTTTGTTTATCCAAATAACATTACTTTTAATTTCATATGGATGTTAACCACTTTCAGTATTTTTTCTTATACACTTATTTGTTTTTTCTCACTTTCTGTGTAGTTGCTCCTCATACAAACAACACTATATGATGTTACTGTTTGGGATAAAAAGCATGCATTACATTTTTGAATATTTATTTGCCACATCTCATACTATATATATATATATATATATATATATATATATATATATATATATATGAAGTGAATAATTACTAATGAGATTGTTCAAAACACAAAACATCTCCTTACCAATTATCATTATCACCAAGTAAGTACTCTCAAAAAACGGGTTTATATTAGAACATTGAAGTTGCAAAATTTCGAATGTTCTAATATCGAACTTGATTCACCGAAAGCTGAAAATATAGAAGCAGCAGATAACCAAATTTTTCCCTAGGGAAACAATTCGGTTGTCTGTTTCTGTTGCTTCGGTATTTTCAGAGCTGTGGTGGAAAGTTACGGGTCGGGTTCAGGTAAGTGTGCGATTGAGTGCGGGTTAGGTTAGTAAGGGTTAGGGCAGGTTAGGTGAGTTAGGGTTAGGGCGTGGGTCAGGTAAGTGTGCGATTATGTGGACGTGAGGGTTAGGGCGGGGTAGGTGAGTTAGGGTTAGGGCGCGGGTGAGGTGAGTGTGCGATAGTGACGGACCTTAGGGTTAGGGTTTGGGTTAAGGTAAGTGGATAGTTAGTGGTGTGTGTATAGTTCAGTGTAGGGTTAGGTGTAAGATTTTAGGTGCATGTGTGTGGATTGCTGTTTGTTTGGTGTGATTGTGTTGTGTGTATGTGTTTTGGAACAGCAAATTTTTTCCCTAGGAAAAAATTTGCTGTTCTGTATGTTCGATGTTTTTAGCTTTTGCTGAATCGGGTTCGATATTAGAACATTCGAAGTTTTGAAACTTTGGTGTTCTAATATAAACCCCAAAAAACTAATTGCAAATATAAATCAACAGGTTATGTTTGTGTTTACCAAAAATGAAACAAAAAAGAACTTTTATATGCAAGGCTTGCCCCACACACAACTCCTCCTGTTATTGGAGCTCACAAAACCTCATAGACTGTTTTTAGAGATCACAAAACCTCATAGAAAGGGGAGAAAAACAGAATTATTTAACAGTTAATTTGCTGAAGTTCAATCATTACATAGTTTGAACATATATAAAACTAATGAATATTTCCAACATCTGAGCACCAGACAAAATTCATGTGATGATAAATCATATAACACACACACACACACACACACACACACACACACACACACACACACACACACACACACACACACACACACACACACACACACACACACACACACACACCTATCTATCTATCTATCTATCTATCTATCTATCTATCTATCTATCTACCTATCTATCTATTATCATCAACCCCCTTTTTCCCATTTTCTACGTGGGGTTGGGGTGTCATGTTAACTGTTGCCATCTGTCTCGATTCAATGCCATACTCTTGCCTTCTTCAACACTCATGTCTGACTGTTGCAGATCTTCTCTCACACAATCCATCCACTTCTTTGCTGGATGCCCTCATTTCATCTTACCTTTTTCCTGTCTGTCTCAAATCTTCTTCTCCAGATTGTCTTCTGCTTTTCTGCACATGAGTCTGAACCACTGTAGTCTGCTTTCTTTGATCATTTCTGCAATTGGAGCTACTTTGTTATTTACTCTTATGTCCTTATTTCTTCATCTGTCCCACAGTGTGAATCCTTCCAACCTTCTCAGGCACTTCATTTGCATCACCTGTATCCTTTTCATCTGCTTTACCTTTATTGCCCATGTTTCTGCACCATACAGTAGCACTGGTCACACCACTGTTTTGTACACCTTTTCACCAATTTTCTGCTATTACCACCGTCTTATCTGTACTTAGTTTCATCACACGTGCCTTCACCTTTGTATTCCACTCCCTATCCTTTGCAGAAGTTCTTGCTCAGAGTCTGCCTGTAATGCCACATCATCTGCATACAGCAACTTTGCAGTCCTTCACCAGTATGAACACAACTGGCCACAGAGCTGAACTCTGGTGCACAACCACTCCCACTAGGAACCCTTCTTGTGAGACTGAACACTGTTCGTACTTGAGTCATTGGATCCTTGTACATAGTCTGCAGTAATTCTACCAATGTTTCTGGGACTTCAAACCACCACAGTAATTCTCAAAATGGCTTTCTTGGGACCTTGTCTTATGCTTTCTCCAAATGTAGCAATGTTGTACTCTTACCTCATCTATAGCTTCTTCTCAGCTATCATTCTCACTGCAAACATTAGATCAGTTGTGCTGCATCCTGATCTGGATCTGAACTGCTCATCCCCCATCTTACTTTCTACTACTCTGCATATCTGCTTATCAATCATCCTCTCCTGAACTTTCATGCAGTGTGACAGGAGTTTGATACTGCTGAACTGCCCACAGCTGTGGATGTCCCCTTTGATCTTGTATACTGGCACAAGTATGCTTATTCCCCAGTCATCTGGAATACATCTTTGTCTCTACACTTTCCTGAATACCCTCAGGAGCCATTTCTTCCCTAATTCACTCAGCATCTTTATCACATATGCTGTGACCTCATCTGAGCCTGCTGCTCTCCCTGACTTCATTTTCCTTATTGCTATTCTTACTTCTTCTAGGGTGGGCTTCTCTTCTTCCCTCATCATAGACTCTGTCTGGGGCAGTACAGCTTTTGTTGGGTTTTTCTTTTATTACCTTGTACAGGTTAGTTTGCCTCTTAGCTATTTAGTGTCCTTTATTAAATAAATTTGTGGTCTTGTAGAACACAGTGTCATTCTGAATGGAGGCTTACACTCCAAAGGAATCCTGCCATATATACAATGCACAAACACTTTGTTTTACCTTTCCAAAGTTATCAGTATGATGTCGGAGTTGTATCACTCCTTCTCAGCAGGAAATGGCTTGATGGCTCCAGTACCTGTGCCCAGTCAACACATTAATTCACAGATGAGAGACACAGGCATCCTTAGTCTCAGTGTGAGAGCCTTTTTTCCCATTTGTTTATACTAAAGAAGCCTAATCAACCCATTTGTTCCTCCCGAGGTAAGTCAGGAGATAGGGAGTATGCCTGATAATTATTCCAGTGGAGTGACCTACCCACAGAGATCTCCACTCAGTAGCTTCCTTGAGCTCCATAATGCTGCCCAACCTTAGGAAGGATTATCTTATGGTTTGCTCAGTGCTATGCACCACTTCACAATGGGTACTCCTAATAGGGCCACTGGGTGTCATCTAAGTTGAAAGAATGAATTCCACCCTGCTCCCACTATAGGCAAGACAGCAGTGGACACTCACTCTCATTCTTCATGTCCTGTCCTTTCTGGCTCTCATGCTGCTAATCAAACATGTGTCATACACAGAAAAGTTAGGTCTTCATCCTACTGTGCTAATGGGGCAGGTGTTACCAATGTTGCCTGATTATCTCTTTTACATTTTTGGCCTAACTGGAGCCATAAATAACCAGAGATTGCACTAAGAACTTTTTCTGTACTGCTAGCTCTCTCAACAGGCACTTAAGTGAAACCTCATGTGGAGTACTATGTGCTGTTCTGGAGACCAGGCTCTGTAACATGGAAAGCATACTCCGTTCATGGGTAGGAGGCAATAAAAGATCTACAACAGAGGTTATATGAACAGAGAGAGAGAGAGAGAGAGTCAGGAAGATCCCAAAGGAATATTTGTTCCATATAAGAGAAGTTCATAAAAGATTGGATATGAGCATTTCAAGGCCCTATCCCTGTATTCTGTCTCCTACAGGCTTTTGAGCAGAGACCTATGCCTGGCACACAGGGCATTGTCAGACCCCACCTTGATGGAACTCCTGCATATCAACAAAACAAAACAAGCATCACCAGACTTATCCATTCTAAAGAATTAAACCTTGCCTGCAATATAAATTTGACCTGCTAGAGATATAGGTATGTATCCCAGAGATTGCCCTGTCTATGGAACAGTCTCCCCATCCATTTGAAGCAGAGTTCCTCCCTAACCCAATTCAAGTGCAACTTGTACAATTGAGTGGGAAACTGGAGATTCATCCCTGGTTTGGCACCTATGTCTCTAATGGACACAGGTAACTTGTAAATGGTTCATTTTCTAGGCCCATGCCTACACTTATCAAGGGTATCAGTACTTGTCAGAGATTTGAGATGCATGGCTAGGCTTAAAAAGGCCCTTGTGGTCATTAGCCTAGTAAACACCTATTAACCTATTTCAGTAGCTTTAAGGAACAGAGTCAATAAAAACACCATATGTCAAAGAAAAGTGTATCATCAAGAAGGCCTATGCACTATGAAGAATAAACAATTTTCTGTTTAGTGCAGTACACTGAGACCAAACATAGTAAAACAAGTTTAACACCCAGCAATGAGACCTTTTTGCTTCTCTACCTTTCCTCTTGTTCTGATTATACCCCTAGTTAGAATCTTCACTGAAGTGCTAATGCATGTGGTGAACACCTATCAGCTATCCAGATTTTCACAGACTCTACAGATTGCTGCCTGATATTTTTTATCTCTTCCTCATATAAGGTGTAGTTTTCTGTCAAATTATTGAGGATTGAATTCATTAAATAATGTAAGATGAGCTTCAGACTTCATATTCTTCAGAAAATGCATGCTAATGCAAAACCTACTATTCTCACAATTGTTTTAAGTTAAGAGCAATATTTAAAAATTGTCACTGTTTTGGGGACTTTTTCTTCCTATTATTTTTGGCATTGTCCAGATTTCATGTGCTAAGATGTTGAGAGTTATAACATTTGCTTAAGAAAAGATATTTCCTACCTGAGCTTGCTGCTTTATTTGCATGTCTAGTAGTTGAAGCTGTTAACTCAGTTTCTGGTCCTTCATCTGAAAATAGAAACACAAATTATTACATCCTTGCATTTCTGTGAAAAAAAGTATACCCATTCAGATCCATAGATTCATAGATTGACCCAGGGGGCCTTTCTAAGCCTAGCCAAGTTTTCCCGAAAGAATAATGATGTCCTGCATCCATACAGGACATTGAAGGCCAGGCATTTATAAGCAACCTCTCTCCTTAAGGGACAAATTTCACTGGTAAATAATAATCTTCTGGCAAGCAAATATACTTTGTCAATAAAGTAAATAGTTATCTTTTAAGAAAATAAAAAGTAGCCTATGCTAGTTTTATATGAAAGATAATTGTTAATTGCATTTTCCCTAAACTTAAAATAATTTTTCCTGGTCCTCTTCAATAAACACACCATACCAAATGACATTTGATGACCTTTATTAAACTTCCATAAACACAACTTTATTGAATGACATTTTAATTTATTGATCACAGTATAAGCATCCATATAACCATTTACTAGGGTAGAGTAAACTCTCTCATTCACCCTAAACAAATAAACAGTGTCCTTACCTGCACTCACTTAGTTTTACTTAGCAAACAGCATCCCAACGTTCACTTTCATTCCCCAACTCATTGAATGACACATCCAACACCAGAGGGGGAACAGAAGAGGGACACACCTGCCCCTCTTTTCCACCTAAACACCAAAAAGTAAAGTTGCGTACACTTACCATAAATGTAGATGTTTGAGTGTATTAATTGTTGCAGTCATTACATTTGGGTTATCTGCTTGCAGTAGCCCTCAGTAGGCCTGATTAACAAAGTCTTGGGTCCTGTGTCAGTTGCTGTCCCTTCTTCCATGACGTCAGGTCATCAAGAGTATAAAGCATGCAGCCAATGCCATTACATCAGTTTTTCTTGCCCCAGATGTCAGGTGCCCCTTAATGGGAAGCAATTAACTCTATAATGATACAAGGATATACCTCCAACAAAAAAGCAAATACACCAAAAAGCTTTGGAGCATAGTAAGGGAGAGTAGAGGTATAGCCAAAAGAAGAAATGGGACTGGAGGGAGGGTAACCAAGACTGCAAACGTGAATACACTCAAACATCTACATTTATGGTAAGTGTACAAAACTGTACTATGTTCTTCGTGTTTCACTGTTGCAGTCATTACATTTGGGTAGATTCCCAAAGCTAAGGTTGGGAGAAGGAATTTAAATAGCATTAGGACCGGCTATAAGGCCCTGCAAGACTGCAGTGGCAAAGCCAGCTCTGAATTTAGAGGAAATTGGCAAATGATAATGCTTGGTGAAAGTATGTACATAACTCCATGTAGCAGCTTCTAGGATGTCCCTGGTAGGGACGCCTTTGAGAAAGGCTGTAGAGGTAGATGTAGCGCTGGCTGAATGGGGTCTGATGCCCTGTGGGATAGATTTTCCATGGTGCTTATAGTATAAATGAATGCAATGGCCTATCCATTTAGAAATGGTTTGCTTTGAAATAGCTTTCCCCTCTGTCCCTGCAGCAAATGCCACATGCAGTTGTTTAGATTTTCTTTGAGGTTTAGTCCTGTCCAAGTAGAATCTAAGTTGTCTCTGCACATCTAAGGAGTGCAGTATCCATTCCCCTTTGTTCTGTGGGTTAGGAAAGAAGGCTGACAAATGAATGGACTGATTAAGAGCCACACTGGATACCACCTTGGGCATGAAGGAGGGATTGCTTCTGAGGGATACCCTGTCCGCATGAAAGATTATGAAAGGCTCCACTGCCTTAAGAGCCTGTAATTCAGATACCCTTCTTGCTGAAGTGATTGCTGAAAGGAAAGCTGTTTTCCAAGAAAGGAATTTTAAATCTGCAGTAGCAGCTGTCTCGAAAGGAGGAAGAATGAATTTCTCCAAGACAAAGTTAAGGTCCCAGGCTGGAGTTGGAGCTCTCCTGGGTGGCCTTAACTTTTTGACCCCTCTGAGGAACTGCTTGAGCATTGGGTGAGAGAAGAGGGGAGGTTCTGTGCTATAATGAGCTGAAATGGCTGAGGCATGAATTTTGATGGAGGAAAAGGACAAGCCCTTGAGAAGCATCTCAGTTAAGTATTGTAAAATCTGAGGTAAGTTGGGCGCTGCTGCGCTCATCCATTGAGATTGGTTCCAGGCACAGAATCTTTTCCATTTTGCAGCATAAGATTTTCTAGTACTAGGCCTCCTTGTCTCTAAAATGATATCCATCACTGATTTACTGAGGGATGGTAAAGGAGAAATTAGGTAATTAGCCAGGATGCTAGGTTCAGAGTTTGCAGCTGAGGGTGCAGAATCTGGTTCTCCTGCTGAGACAACAGGGAAGGAGTCTGAGGCAGTTGCCATGGGGCCAAGCATGACACACTGCACAAGAGGGGGTACCAGTGTTGGCGTGGCCAGTCTGGTGCAACTAAAATCATCCTTGGCTTGTCCTGTTTGAATTTTAGTAGTACTTTGGAGAGCAGAGGCAGAGGAGGAAAGGCATAAACTGATAGGTTTTTCTAGCTGAAGTCAGAGCATCCACTTTCCAAGCTAGCTTGTGGGGAATCCTTGTGCAAAATTTGTCCAGTTGATGGTTCTGGGGGGAGGCAAACAGGTCTATATCTGGGCTCTTCCATTTGATTGTCAACATGTTGAAAATCCTTGGTTCCAGTTTCCACTCGTGTGGGTCCATGAGGTTTCTGTTTAGTCCGTCTGCCAGTGTATTTAGTTTTCCTGGCAGGAATTGAGCTTATAGATTCACTTGGTAGCTCATGGCTGTGTTCCACAATGCCATGGCTAGTCTGCAGAGGGGGTAAGAATGTGTACCCCCTTGCTTGTTTATGTACCACATGACAGTGGTGTTGTTCATCTTTACCATTAGTTGTCCTGGAAGAATGTGGTCCTTGAAGTCTGTCAGAGCATTCTGTACAGCTAACATTTCTGTTTGATTGATATGCAGGTGCATTTGACTTGGGTTCCATTTGCCCTGAATGCACTTCCCTGCCAGGTGAGTCCCCCATGCATAGTCTGATGCATCTGTTGTTAGGGTTTGGGTGGCAGGGGGTAGTGTGAATTGTAGTCCCTTGTTTTGGTGGCAGACCTCTGCTCACCAAAGGAACTCTAGGGGTAGGCAAGGTATGACAGGAATCATTGCTTCTAGATCCTGAGAATGTTGACACCATAGGCTTTTGAGATACCATTGTAGTTTCCTCATATGCAGCCTTGCATATGGAATTAGAAGAATGCAGGAGGCAATGAACCCCAAGGCTTGCAGTATTTGCCTTGCAGATAGCTGGGTTTTTGTGGCCACTTGTTTGAAGTAGGTTGTCAAATGAATCCGTTTCTCTAGCATGAGGAAAGCCATCTTGGAAGTTGTATTCAAGCTTGCTCCCAGGAATATAATTTGTTGACAGGGTACCACGTGTAATTTATTTTCATTTATGGTGTACCCCAGACAAGTCAGAACCCTTTGAACAAAGGCCAGATGATTCAAAAGTATGTCCTTGCTTTCTACCTGAATTAGACAATCGTCCAGGTATGGGTATATTTGAATATTTCTTTGCCTGCAAAATGCAGTGACTGGAGCTAGGCACTTTGTAAATACCCTGGGTGCAGTAGATAAGCCAAAGGGCAGTGCACAGAACTGATAGTGCATGTAGCCTGCTTTGAAGTGTAGGTATCTTCTGCAAGACTCCCTGATAGGGATGTGCAGGTATGCTTCTTTTAAGTCTAGTGTTGCCAACCAGGCATCTTTGCCTAGCATAGGAAGCAGCTGGTGAAGAGTCAGCATTTTGAATTTTGGAAGCACCAGAGAGGCATTTAGAGTAGAAAGGTCCAGGATAGGATGCCATGAATTGTCTTTTCTGGGTACCAGGAAAAGTCTTGAATAGAAACTCTGTCCCTTTTCCTCTTCTGGTACCAACTGAATAGCCCCCGTGTTTAAAGAGAGAGTACTAGCTTTTGGGCCTCTGCCCAATGATTTGGGGGGGTAGATCTGGCCACCCGCTTGGTGTTGGTAATGTTTGGAAGTGAAATCTGTATCCTTGGAACACTATATTTAAAACCCATTTGTTTGGGTAATGAGTTCCCAGTTTTTGGCCTGCAGACCAATCTTTCCACCTAAAGGAGCATTCAGTTGAGAAGTGCTTGGATGTTTGAAAAAGCAAGTCATTGAGACAGTTTTCCATAGGGGGGAGTCTTACTACTTCCAGATTTGGATACAGAAACCCCCCACTGCTTAATCTTGTGCATCCCCTGGGACTGAAACCTGGGGTTTCTGCTGTGTCTAGGTTTGGATTGAGAAGACCTGGAAGGGGCTGGAAAAGACCAATTTTTAGAGGGCCAATGCCTACTAAACCTTGGAGGCTGAACTTGTAAGAAATCTTTAACAGTTTGCATAGATTTAGCTTTATCTTCCATCTTTTTAAGAACTTCCTCAGCTTTGTTGCCAAACAGGCGGTCCTGATTTAAGGGAGCATCCAACAGTTTAGCTTTAACATGATCAGGCAAAGATTGCTCCTTAAGCCAAGCATGCCTTCTGAGCACAGACCCAGTGACAGCAGCCCTACAAGAGGCCTCTAATAAATCAAATCCACATTGCAAATTATGTTTTCCAACCTGTTAAGCAGAATGCATTAAATCCTGTAATTCTTTATTTTCAGCACAGTCAGGAATCAACATAATTTTCTGTTTAAGCAATCCAGTAACATGTTGATACGTTAACATATGAAACTGACAGTTTAAGGCCCTAATGGCCAAGGGTGCAGAAGTGTAAACCTTCTAACCCCATCTATCCAGTGCCCTGGAGTCTCTATCAGAAGGGGTAGGATTTTTAGCAATAGTAGCCTTAATGCCCTTGGGTCCCTGTGAAATAGTCTCTGGATCCGCAGTAGCATTTTTAAAAAGGAACTTGTGAGAATCGGGAACCCTGTAATATCTGTCAGGTTTTCTGGGAGCAGGAGGCAAAGAATCAGGGGTCAAACTAGATTCTGAAAAGGCATCATCAACAATGTCCAGTACAGGAGGTAAGGCCTGTGCTGAGGCAGTAGTAAGAAATCCCTAAGCCTCTTTTTTGAATCAGAAAAATCCTGGCTTTCTCAGTGGAAATGCTCCCTTAGAGTATGTAAGGTTTCCCCAAAAGAAAAATCCTCTGGAGAGGAAGCAGAGGGAATAGAATCCTCTGCATCAGAATCTTCATAAGTAGATAAGGGTAAATCCAGATCATCAGAAGAATCAGAAAAATCAGAATCCTTGTCAGAAGATTCATAAACAACTTCAGTCCTAGGTCTCTTAGAAGGGGGTGGTTGGCTTCCCCTGATTAGAGTTATAAGATCTTCAGCCATTCTTATCATTTGTTTTTTAGGCATAGAGGCCTGAGCATGCATCCTGGGTGTCGGTTTCTTAGGCATGGTTCGAGGTTTAGACCTAAATGAAGAAGGAGACATCAGTTTAATATGCAAGTCTGTAGGCCTGAATACACCCTCAGAAGCCGGTGCCTCCACAGCGGCTCCGGACCCATCCAAGGTAGAGACAGCTGCAGGTTCCACAGTTGAAGCATCTCATGGCATACCGGACTCCGAATGGGTCTCAGTAGAGGCCTGTGAATCAGAAGTAGTGGGTATCAGGGGCTGCGAAAGCACCTCACTGAGTACCGGTGAACTGGTGACTAGCTTAGTAGAAGCGTCACTGGCAGCTTTGGACCTAGGCAGCCTGTCTCTGTCTTTATCTTTGCATTTTTTCAGAATACTGGTAGTTGGAAGGCTAACCAATGACATTTCTGGGTAATTGAACCAAGAACTGAAATATTTAGAGGTGAAAATATACTGACGATGGATAGTGCACTGATTAAATAAGGCACAAAACTGACAGCAAGGTATGTCATGGTCAGGGCCTAGGCAAGGAATACAGTATGAATTAAAATCTTTGTGAGGTATTTTCTTTCCACAAGTAATGCAATTATTAACTTTTACTGACATCGGTAAGGAGCAAGAAAAAGTTTCCCCAACAAGGTACTTAGGTTTAGTTGAAGACTTCGGCTCTGAAACTCGAAAACGAAAATTTCAGGAGTCGGCAGACTGGCACTTGCGAACTGCTTCTGCTTCAGGCACCGCACAGCAAGAAAGACTGATGTAATGGTATCGGCTGTATGTTGTATACCCCTGATGACCTGACATCATGGAAGAAGGGACAGCAACCGATGCAGGACCCAAGACTTCGTTAATCAGGCTGACTGAGGGCTACTGCAAGCAGATAGCCCAAATGTAATGACTGCACCAGTGAAACACAAAGAACATCTGTGAAGTAACCACACAATCCTCCATGTTTCTAAAAGAGGTAGAGAGGGCTGGTAACATGTTCACATCAAAATCTGATCCCTTACCCAGTTACACTCACACAAAACCAGTTAAGCCCCTCCTTTCTCTTACCTCATTTCCTCCCAACCCTCCTACTTTCCTAATTTTACTTTTCCGCCCCCCCCCCACAATAACTGTCTTACACTACCATCTTAGCTTCCATTACTATTCCTACCTGACCCTCGCCCGAAGATTTCCCTAGACAAATCGCTTTGTTCCCAAATCTCATTTGCTCTGGTCCCCTTCAATAAACAGACCAGATGGCTTAGTGGTTAAGGTCTTCGCCTCCAATGCACAAGGTACAAGGTTCGATCCTGACCTCCGACTAATGCCTGTTTGGAGTTTGCATGCTCTCTCTGTGCCCCCTTGGGGTTTCTCCCATGTCCGAAAAACATGCTGAGCATTTCCATCTCAAACTCACCAACGGAGGGAGCTGTGGGCAGCAGCACAGACTCTACATGGTGCCCAATGGGGGAAGAGTTTTAAAAAGACCAACCGCTTTGGGCATTTATGTGGTGTGCAGTATCCTCAAGATAGGAGAACATGGATCACAAACTGCGTGCCGTGGCAGGGATAGCCACTTAACGGTGTAAAATATGGCTCTAGGTGATTCGGTCATGTTGACTGTTGCCAAAAAAATGGGCATGGGTAGTTACCGGGTTGAGGACCCAGCCTACTCTCTGACCCATGCCAGGGACCCATGCTAACGGTGGTAGGGGTATATGTGCCCCTATTGGCCAGTGTGTGCTCACCATAAAAGCCCAGCAGCCCTGGGTCAATAGGCTACTGGCTGGCTGGTGTCTAGTTGCCCAGCCTGGGTTACCTGGGATAGCTCTGTTGAGTGAAAGCTGGACATAAAACCAACCAACCTGCCAACATGAACTGAAAATTGTTACGCTTAATGTAGGTTCACTGACAGGACACAGCTTAGAAGTGGATGACATGATGATACAGAGGAGGCTGGACATCCTATGTATCCAAGAAATGAGATGGAAGGGCAGTGCAACAAAGCCACTTGGCTTGGAATCCAGACTCTACTACTCAGGTGGTGGACAGGCTAGAAATGGTGTAGGAATTGTGGTGAGACAGAGGCTTCAGAAGTCAGTGAGGGATATCATCAGAATTAATGACAGACTCATGGCAATCAGACTCCAGTGTAATGATAGGACAGTATTCATAATCTCAGCCTATGCCCCACAGCAGGGTTGTGATAGTGAGGAAAAGAGTGCATTCAGACAGCAGTTGCAGGACTTACTAGATAAAGCAGGACAACATGAATTGGTGTTGATAATGGGTGACTTAAATGCATATATCAGGACAGACAGAAAAGGATATGAGGACTGCCTGGGTCCACATGGGTGGAGCAATAGGAATAAAGAAGGAGAAGCCATTCTAGACTTCTGTCTGGCAAATGGCTTGATAGTAGCCAACACATGGTTCAGAAAGAGAGACAGTCACAAGATCACATACAAGAGTAGCCAACATGCAACTCAGGTAGACTTCCTCCTAGTAAGGAAAAGGCACTGGGGTAGAATCCATGATTGCAAAGTCATCCCCATTGAAACAGTTGGTTCACAGCATAAACTAGTAGTTGCCACAATCAGCTGCAAGCAGTGGTCAGAGAAGGCTCTAAGGTCAACAGAGACCAGGCTGAAGACCTGGAAGTTGACTGGAGAGAAAGTACAGCAGTTCAAGGAATTACTCAGGGCTCTAGCACCCCAAAAAGAGGAGGAAATAGGTGGAGTTGAAGAAGAGTGGCAGCGCCTAAAAACAGCATGCGCTAGGACTACAGAAAAGATATGTGGCTGAGCCAGGTATAGAAATAAGGTACATAAGGAAAGCTGGTGGTGGAATGCAGAAGTGCAGGAAGTAATCAAAAGAAAGAAGGTGTGCAGGAAGAAGTGAGAGATTGAAAAGACTGACCAAGCTAGAAAGGACTACTGGTTGGCTAACAAAGAAACTAAGAAAGAAGTTGCAATAGCAAATAACAGGCATCAGAGGCACTCTATCAGCTTCTGGAAAGTGACTCAGTAAGGGGCACAAAGAAACTATACCAGGTTGCAAGGCAAAGACAGAAAGACAAAGAAGATAGTCAGACACCCTTCATAAGGGATTCCAGCAACAACCTGCTTACCAGCCCACAGGACATCAAAGGCAGACGGAAGGAGTATTTCCAGCAGCTTCTGAATGAAGAAAACCCCACAGAAGCGGTACTGCCCCAGAAACAGCCTACAATGAGAGTAGAAGAGGAGCCCAGCTTAGAAGAAGTAAGAGCAGCACTAAGGAAAATTAAGTCAGGGTAAGCAGCAGGCTCAGATGAGGTCATAGCAGATATGATAAAGATGATGGGTGAGCTAGGGGAGAAATGGTTCCTGAGGGTACTAATTGCAGTGTGGAGAGAAAGGCATATCCGATTCCCAGATGACTGGAGAATAAGCATACTTGTGCCAGGGTACAAGAACAAAGGGGACATCCACAACTGTGGACAGTACAGAGGCATCAAACTCCTACCACATTGCATGAAAGTTCTGGAGAGGGTGATTGATAAACGGAAACGCAGAATAGTAGAATGTAAGATGGGAGATGAACAGTTCGGATTCAGATCAGGATGCAGCACAACTGACCCGATGTTTGCATTGAGACAGATACTTGAGAAGAAACTAGAGAAGACGAGAGAGTCAAACTGGGATTTCCTAGACTTGGATAAAGCATATGACAAGGTCCCAAGAAAGTTGATCTGGGCAGTACTGCTGTGGTTTGAAGTCCCAGAAACATTGGTAGAATTAGTGCAGGCTATGTACAAGGACCCAGTGACTCAAGTACGAACAGTGTTTGGCCTCACTGAGGGGTTCGCAGTGGGAATGGGTGTACACCAGGGTTCAGCTCTGAGCCCACTGCTGTTCATACTGGTAATGGACTACATCAGCAAACAGGCTGGAGGGGTCAGAGCAACAAAGCTGCTGTATGCAGACGATGTGGCAGTGTAGGCAGACTCTGAGCTAGAACTTCAGCAAAGGATAGGAGACTGGAATGCAAATCTGAAGGCACATAGGATGAAACTAAGCACAGATAAGACAGTGGTAATGGCAGCAGATTGGGGAAATCAGAAGAAGCTGAGAATAGAGATAGATGGGAAGATAGTGGAACAGGTAAACAGCTTCAAGTATCTGGGAGGGGTGGTTGAGGAGAAGGGTAGTCTGAATGAAGAGGTCAAAGCTAGAATCAGAGGGGCTGCAGCCAACTGGCATATAGTATCAGGTGTAGTCTATGACAGAAGAATGCCAAAGAAGCTGAAAAGTAAGGTGTACAAGACAGTGGTGCGACCAGTACTACTGTATGGTACAGAAACCTGGGCAGTAAAGGCAGAACAGTTGAAGAAGCTAGAGGTGATGGAAATGAAGTGCCTGAGAAAGGTGGTAGGATGCACGCTGCAGGACAGGCGAAGAAATGAGGACATAAGAGCAGAAGCCAAAGTAGCTCCAATTGCAGAAAAGATCAAAGAGAACACATTACAATGGTATGGGCACATGTGTAGAAAAGCAGAAGACAATCTGGTGAGGGAGATTTTGGACAGACAGGAAGAAGGTAAGAGGAAGTGAGGGCATCCAGCAAAGAGGTGGATGGGTGGGTGTGAAAGAAAATCTGCGACAGTCAGGCATGAGTGTTGAAGAAGGCAGGAGAGTGGCACTGAATCGAGAGAGTTGGCAACAGTTAATACGATACCCCGACCCCATGTAATTGGGAAAATGGGGGATGATGATGATGATGACCAAATGACATTTGATAACCTTTGTTACACGTCCATAGACATAACTTTCTCGAATGACATTTTAATGTTTTGATCACAGCATGAACATCCATATTACCATTTACTAGTGCAGCATAACCCCTCTTGCTCATCCTAACCAAATAATCAGCATCCTCACCTCCACTCACTTATTTTTACTTGTCAAGCAGCATCCTCACCTTAGCTCACATACTTTTACTTACCAAGCAGCTTCCTCGCTTCCGCTCACTTACTTTTACTTACCAAGCAGCATACACACCTCAGCTCACTTCATTTTAATTATGAAGCAACATCCCATCACTCACTTTCACTCCACAACACATTGAATAACACATCCAACACCAGAGTGGGAATAGAAGAGGGACAAGCCTGCCCCTCTTCTCTGCCAACCAGCCTGACACAGGCAGTTCCCCCTCATTCACTCCAAAACCCTCAACAAACCCTTCAAAATCAACCTAAGTATACATTAAAGAGGTCCAAACCCAAATCATTCAGGTGTATCTCATCCTATCTGTACCAAACTAGATCCCTGCCATCAACATCCCAATGTCCTATCATATAAATACCTCACGGGCCATTGTTTGGCAACCTTCACACTATCAACCCTACCCCAACATACTTACCACAGTCCAGTATTCAGTAAAGTCACATTACCCTGCCTCCTGTGCAACTACACTAATTGCAGCTAAGTCCATCTTGACTGACTGAACTGCCTCACCTCGTTCGCAAGCCTGAATTAAATATTTTCAACAACACTCCTTCTCACCAAACTCCTTCCTCCTCAGGCAGATGCAACACAAACTTAATAAAATCTTGCAAAGCCCTAACATACACCTTCCTTTAAAAAGCTGCCCAGGATTCCTATACCAAATATCTGATCATTCTAAGCCAACATGACACACCTCATCTGGCAACACCACTGCCATAATGACCAAATGAAAATTAACCCTTTCCCCCCACAATTTCTCCTCTACACCTTCAATGCCAGCCAAACTGGAACTTACTTAAAACTGTCAACATCCCTTCTCCAATCATCCTTCCATCTTGCCGGTTAATGAGCCACAAACCATTCCAGATTGTTGCCTCTTATTTTGCTTCTGTTCCTCATATAAGTTGTAGTTTTCTGTCAGACTGTTGAGGATTGAATTTCATTAAATAATGTAAGGTGAGTTTCAGACTTCTTATCCTTCAGAAAATGCATGCTAATGCAAAACCTGCTATTCTAACATTTTTTTTATAGATTTTAAGAACAATATTTTAAAATTGTCACTGTTTTTGTGACTTTGTCTTCCTATTATTTTTGGCATTGTCCAGATTTCTTGTGCTAAGAGAGTGAGAGTCATAACAATTACTTAAGAAAATATATTTCTTACCTGTGCTTGTTGCGTTATTTGCATCTCTAGTAGTTAAAGTTATTAACGCAGTTTCTGGTCTTCCGTCTAAAGACAGAATGGCAAATGATTACATCCTTGCATTTTTGGGGAAAGAATTTATACCCATTAAGATTCATAGATTCATAGACTGTTACAAACCTAATGACCCAAGAGGCCTTTCTAAGTCTAGCCAAGTTTTCCCAAAAGAATAATGATGTTCTGCTTTCAAATAGGACATTGAGGGCCAGGCTTTTATAAGCTACCTCTGTCCATATGGGACAAATATCAATGGCAAATAATAATCTTCTGGCAAAAAATATACTAAGCAAGTAAAGTAAATAGTTATCCTGTAAGAGAATAAAATATAGCCCATGCTAGTTTTATATGAAAGATAATTGTCAAGTGCATTTTCCATAAACTTAAAATATTTTGTTCGCTAAATTGTCCTGCTTACCCCTATTTATACTGTCTCTGACCTTCTATTAATGGACTTTCAAGCACTGTAAAATGTCATCCAAAATTTGATGTTCCATTTATGTTTCCTGTACTGGCAATGACATTAGAGACGTAAGGTTTTCTAACATATTATCAGCTTGGAAGTGCTGTACTTGTAAGAGGCCTTACTTATATCTCACAGTATAAGGTTTGCACTTTTGTCCAAATGAATAATGGTCATGATTTTATGTAACATATCTGTGCACAATCAGTCTTGTACATTTCAGTCTTTCTTCAGTAAAATGTATGAGAAAGAGTATTAGGTTTGATTCTGATGCAAATTTAGGCATGTAAAATGAAACTCATAACACAGTGAAGTCAAATGCAATAATTTACTGATTTTATTATTTCACAACTTCATATTTTATTATGATCATTCTGAGAGGTGAACATAAATGCCAAGACACCTGCAGAAAAAATACGAATCAATATCTAGCCCATTTTTATTGATTTTTATTTTGAGTTCCTGACAAAAAAAATCAAGAAATGTGTATATTCCAAATAGTAGACAAAGTAATACACTAACAATGCTGTGTAATAACAAAAATAGCAAAATGAAGCTATACAGGTTACACTTTGTGTACAATATGTTACTCTGCTACACTACTGTCACTGACTACTTAATAATTATACCTCGCTTACACACGTGGGACAGAATTTGAGCTACACTTAAATTCTAAATCATGACTACTTTATTCAAGAGCACAACTTGCCTCCAGGCATAGGACAGCTTCATGTAACTACATTGCATGGTAGATACAACTTAAAAGAAATGGTGACTAACATATGAAAAAAGAATCTGTGTGCATAAGAACTAAACAGCCATTAATATTAACTATTAGCACTGCTATGTGGAATTAAAGAAGTGAGATATTACAGGGGTGTAATAGTTCAAATAACATTTTGACTACAGACCAGTATCTGCACACTTTCATGTTATTTAGTTTCTCACCTGAGCTGATCCACACATCACAACACAATTATTAGCACTGTTGCATAATTGATGCTAGGTTATATAAAGTTTTAACAGCCTCATTTTCATTCATACTTCCAGTGTATTTCACTTCAAGAGTATACATTTTTACAATTAATGTAAGGTGTAATAATTATAATCTTACAGTTATCATGAGGTTGTACAGGAGGCAAATAATCAAAAGCAATAATGTGCTTCCTCCAAAAGAAATGTAATTTTCCAGCAGAGATTCTTTTACAGAGTTACTCACCCATCAAATACTGTTTACAACTGGACATAGCCAGAAAATTATCCTGCAATTGCTCGTCACAATAAGTACAAATTTTGAAAACACTGAATCCTTATGAACTAGTATAAAAAGGGTACCCGTATACATTCTCTGTAAAAAGCATATGATGCTCCAAAGCTGGGGGCAAGGAGAGCCATGACATTAATTAAAGCACTGACTTCACCGAGGAAGAAAATATATCAACTGGCTGACCCACCTCATTTGAGGGCTGTCAAAATAGCTGACAAATCATAACTTATATCAGAAGATTATCTTGGGTAGGGTAAAGGGGGCAGACAACCCAGGTGCAATATGCTAGGGGTCATGACTGGCAGGTCTGTGTTTTTTTTTTTGTACTTTGTTCTCAGTGCATAAACATGCATGAAAGTAGACAGTGAACACTTAGGACATGGTGCTACTCCTAAAAAGAAAGTGTAAGAGATTGTAGACATGGCCTATTGTTTTGCTCCTCATCCTAATGTTGAGGAGTGCTACAATCACAGAATGGCAGCAAGTGCTATGTTTTGTTTGTGTGGGGGTGTATGTATGTATGCATGGGGGTATGGTATGCAGTCTGTGTATATACATATGTGTGTGTGTGTGTGTGTGTGTGTGTGTGTGTGTGTGTGTGTGTGTGTGTGTGTGTGTGTGTGTGTGTAAGTGTGGTCATGTGCTCAGCTGAAATTCATAGTAATATAAATTCTCCATTACTGAGATATTGCCCAGGTGGGACTCTGCATTGGTATGACTCCCAAAATGTTTCAGCAGAACAACACACTGTTGCAGTACAAGTTCCATGCTGTACTTATAGCTAGAAATTCTGGCTTTGGATTTGGTGGTTTTGAAAGTAAGGCCTGCCTGTCATCTTACCTCTCAACCTCTGAGCACAAGGAATCTAAACAAAGTCTGAAATAACAGGGGATGGCAGCTCAAAAATAGGGACAAATTTTAAATATTGCTCTTATAAACTTAGAAAGTTGTGTTAAAATATTATAACAATAAAATAAATAGTTTAAAACATAACATTTGACTATCAGACACAATAATTATTTACAATACATACATAGGCCTGAAATACTGTACAAAATATTTCCAATTAAGAAAAACAATTGTTTATAAAGACATAAGTGACATTAGAAAGAGTCCATTTGGAAAGTCATGATGAGAGATGAAACCTTTATCTAAGGATTGCTGATGACATTTTTTAGATAAATTGTAAGTTCTTTTGCTCTGGTTTCTTTAGATATCATTTCTTTTAACAAGGTCAGAAAATCTTCAATATTTGGAGAAATAACAGAATTCCACTTTCTTGTGATACATTTTCTAGTTACAGCTGGAATTGTCCATAAAAGATATGAATTGATTTTATTCATAATGAAACCTTTGTATACATTAAAACCTATTGTTTTGGTTAATGGAAATGAATCTAATAATAAGGCTTTAAGAAAATCATCAGTATTTTTCCAGAATTGTCTTAAGTTGGGACATTTATAAAAATATGAAACCAATCTCCTTTATAAGGTTCTAAACATTTCCAACAAATAACATTTTCAGATTTAGCTATTTTGCCTGGAGTTAAAAAGGTTCTGTGGATATATTTCCAGGTAGAAATGCTTTAATACTGAGCCCAAGATTTGAACTTAACAGAGGATAACATTTTAATTTTCTCCATCTGCAATAAGAAGAGATAGATTTAGTTATAAAATTCCAGTATTTAGAAGTTAAAGTGGTGTTATATTTTATTACAATACCATATAATTTGGATGTGATGTAATCAGTTTTAAAATTATTATGCAATACTTCAGATATATAGAATATTAAAGAGGGTTGATCTAGAAAAGATGAATTTTTAATAACTATGCAAAGATCTTGAGTGTAAGTTAGTATGCTTTGCAACAATAACCAATCTTGTGATGAAAACCATAATCTTTAATAAGCTGTTAAGTATCTAATATGTTTAGATCTTTTATAAAGTGTTGCCAGCAATTAAAATTCTTAACTTCCCATGCATTAAGAATGTTGAAATGTAATTTATCTGGAAAATTCTTTGTGAGTTTGAAAGGTGTTAGTAAATCAAACCAGATTTTAATATCTATATTAGAATTAACAAGTTTCTTGATGCTGTTGAAGATGTGGTTTAAAGAATTTAGCTTTGTATGTTTGGTAATATTATACTGTATAATATAGCAAAGGAAATGCCAAAATTTATTAGAAAGATTACTTAAAGGGAATTTTGTTAACAAAGTATTTTCATTTAATAATATAAAAATATGTAGGGATTTCTAGTTGGAACTGCACTCTGGGTCAATCCAGTATATGAGATCCTTAAATAGTATTGCTCTGATATATGTGTCAGTGTCTGGAAACTTTATACCACATTGATCCCATGTCCCAGTATGATGTAAATAAGCAATTCTATTCTTATTAGGATACTATAAAAATATTAATAATTTGTTTATATCTTTAATGAATTTATATCCATGAGAAATATCAAAAGCTGTAATAATGTATAGAATCTTTGGCAAAAGAGTTATTTTTATCAACTGTAACCTATCTTCAAATGAAATTAACATATTATTCCATTTACTTATATGATTATTTATTAAAGATATGATATTTGTATAATTTATTTATATTGTCTTTTCCATACTACTGCATAATACTATGCCTAAATAATTCAGGGAATTTATTCTCCAATTATGCTTTGATTTTGAATCTGTTTTTCAGCTTTTTAAGTATGATGTGCTTAGATTTCTGTTTATTAAAATGAAGACCAGAAAGTCTTTCTAAATTATTCATTATAGAATCTAATTCATACAAAACTGTTTTAGAGTTAGGTAAACTAAGGAAAATGGCATCAGCAAAAAAGTGTTAATTTAGAGTTATAATGATTATAAATATGAATACCTACAATATTTGTGTTATTTCATATCTGAGAGGCAAAGACTTAAATGGCAAATGTGAATAAAATAGGAGACTATGGGGAAGCCTTGTTTAGTACCTTTAGTTATGGGTATATATTTTGAAGTGAAAAGACCTAGTTTGACATAAGTTATTCTTATAAATAGTGTTTAACATAGAAATGAAAGAAGAGGGAAATGCTAGTGAAGTCAATATTCCAAAAAGATAGTCCCAGTTGACAGAATCAAAGGCCTTTTCTATATCTAAACTATCCAGTAAAGCTTCTTAATTCTCTATATTTAAAAATTCAATGAGATTAAGAATTCATTTAATATTATCAATTGTGTGTCTTTTGTAAATAAATCCTGATTGTTTATTTTTTATCAATTTAGAGAGTGGGACTTTCATTCTGTCAACAAATATGGACATGAAGATCTTACAATCATTGTTTAAGAGAGAAAAAGGTCTATAAGAGCTACAAAGTTGCGGGTCTTTAATAGTTTTGAGAATAGGAGTAATCAATGAATATCTCCAGGATGGTGAAATAATATTGTGAGTTTGTACTTTAATCAAAGTTTTGTGAAGTAAAGATATAATAGTTGAAGGAAATATTTTATACATTTCTATAATAATGCCATATGTACCAGGGGCTTTATTAGGTTTAAACTTCATAATTTTATCTTTAACTTCATTTATAAATATTTGCTTCTCATGATCTGTTTTAAGTTTCTCAGGGATTGCCTCTAAATTAAGAAAAGACAGTTCTGTGCCAAGAGCATTACTAGTTAGATTATTACAGTTATGGTGCTTGGTATAATGAAATCTGAAAGCTTCAAGAATGTCACCTTTGTTGGATACTGGGTTTGTTAGAACTTTCATGTAGCATGTTTATTATACTATTTGACTTAGAATTAATTTTGGCTCTCCCTGATAAATTGTGCATATGTTTTGGAGTTGCCACATAAGAATTTGATTTCAATCTTTTTAATGCCAAATTCATTTTATGTGTTAAAACATCCGATTATTTCTTGTTTAGTTCATCTATTTTCTTCTTATCATCTGACAATAGGTGTGCAAATCTGGATTTAATTGGTAAACATTGTAGCTGTCTATTTTGCATCTCTGAATCCCATTATTTTAATTTTTTTATACCAGGTGACAGTTTTACCATAAATGTAGACTTTTAGAGCATCTCAGGCCATTGCTATATTAGTATCAGCAATATGATTTACTTACAAGAAGAAATGCAATTATGTTAAAAGCCAATGTTTAAAGTCTGTGATTTTAGTTATATATGCTGGTATTCTACTTACGGAAATTATCTTAGTAAAATCAAGTTATAACTTAAGTGTGAGGCAATTATGATTGGAAAGTGGATATGGGAGTATAGAAAAAGATGAGATTTTTAATTTTAAGTCATTGAGAACTAGAAATCTATCTATTATTGTTTGGGTTTTGAATCTATGATATGTATAAAAAAACATAATGAGTTATTGTGTTTGGAATTGACTGCATCATATAAGTTGAGGGACGTAATCCATTTTTTAAAGAGTTTTGCTGTAAAAGTGAGTCTAAGTGGACCATTGTTTGTGGGGTCAAAGTGATCCAAGATGTAACTGAAATCTCTTTCCAGTATGAGATTGCCTTTATAAACATTAGTTATGAGATTAAGATGACATTTTGCTTTGTTACTCCTAACCTCAGAAACCAATAAAGATCAACAAATGTCCATATTCTGTTATTAAGCTTTAAAATAATAATGGCTAATAATCCTGCTGGATCTTTATACTTGTGTATGATTTGCAGATTTACAGAATTTTCTTCCATAAAATCTTGAAACCCATCATCTTGGATTTATATGAGGAACGAGCTAGTATTAAATATTATTAGGATTCCAAATTTTTTTTTCAGTAGATTTAAAATGTGTTTCCTGTAAAAATACAACTTGTGATTTATTAACATTTAAGTATCTTAACAAGTTTAACCTTCTTCTTGGATAGTTCAGACCATTAATGTTTAGAGCAGTTATAGAGAGTATTTAGGAATATAAGAAGGTTGATGTTTTGATCCCATAACTCTTTCTCATACATAAAAAAATGGGTATTTATAAATAAATATAGTATAATTGAAATGACATTAGTTATAATTGTAAGGTGTAGTTTCATGAATTCAGACCTAGCTAAAAAAAGGAAATAAAAAAGATGGTGTAAAACATATAATCAAAGAAAATTAGATTTTCCAAAATCAAACATGGAACTATAAAAATTCCCAGTCTAAGAGCTAAACTTAGATCTATCAAACTGCTACCCTTAACCATCATAACCATGTTCAGCAGCTCTAATAAGTCTTATATGTAAGACTTATATACCTGAATTAAATTAATCTGAATAGCTCTAACTATTGTAGATAGTAAACATTTAAGATATGGTTTCTCAAACATATCTATATCTATATATCTATAGCTATATCTATCCATCTATATCTATATCTATATTTTATATATATATATATATATATATATATATATATATATATATATATATATATATATATTATATATAAAAATTTAATCATAAATAAATCTCTTTGAGAGTATATAGGAGTAGAAAAGCTTAGGTGATCAATATAGATTATACTGACTAGATAAAGCAGGTTGCTGCATGCAAACAAGTTTAGTTTTTTTGATAATGTAACCATTTAATTTATTTTTCTTTCCAAGTATAAGTTTTATTGTTACTAGAGACTACTACACATGAACAAAAAAGAGGTTATGTACTTACCATAACTTTCCATATGAGTTGTTCATCTTGCCTTCATTCTTACTGATGGGTTTAGAGCCAATCCCTCGGCTTCAAGTCACCTCACTAAAAAGCTCATGGTCTTCCTGTAGCTCGAGGCCAAGTCCCTATCCCATGATGCATCTAGAGTTACCTCAGATCTTGTTTGCTGCTTATAACAATACTATATGTCATTCTCTCACTCCCTAAGAGAAGGTATAGAAGGGTTAAGCAACCAGGATGGATCCAGCATCTCGGTCTTCTAAAAGCCCAGCAGGGGGAAGGAGGGGGGATGTAAGAATGAAGGTGAGATGAACAACTCACAAGGAACATTATGGTAAGTACATAACTTCTTTATGTGAAGTTGTTCTATCTTGCCGTTCATTCTTACTAATGGGTAGCATCCCAAGACCATCTATCTCGGATGGCTCACCGGAGTATATTTTTCAGGACAGTGGATTCAAAGGAGGCCTTGTCCCTGGAGACCTTGTCAACTTTGTAATGAGTGATAAAGGTATGAGGTCTTGACTAAGTGGGTCCTGCACAAATCTTATCAATAGGATGTCTGGAAGAAAAGGCAGAGGATGTAGAAACTGCCCTGTATGAGTGAGCTTTAATTTTATGCTGCAAGGGCATATTGGCAGCTGAATAAGCAAAAGTGATACAATCAGATAACCATTTGGATAGAGTTGTTTTAAGCACTGGTATACCTTTCCTGGAGTCTGAAAAGGAAACAAAAAGCTATTCCAATTTCCTAAAATCTTTTGTTCTATCCAAGTAAAATCTGAGCTGTCTTTGAATATCAAGTTTGTGCAGCATGCATTCTAGATTGTTGGAATGATTGGGGAAGAAAACTGGCAAATCAATAATTTGGTTAAGATTTGTTTCAGTGCAAACATTAGCCAAAAAGGTGGGGTTTGTTCAAAGTGAGAGTCTGTCAGAATGGAAAATCAAGTAAGGAGGTTTAATGGACAACGCTTGAAACTCTGACATTCTGCGAGCAGAAGTAATAGCTATTAAGAAGATAGTGTTCCAAGGCAAAAAATTGAGGTCACAAGAGGAAGCTGGTAGAAATGGAGGAAGAATAATGCGGGAAAGAATAAAATTTAGATTCCATGGAGAATAGGGAGATTTCACAGGTGGTCTGAGATGGAAAGTCCCTTTGAGAAAGGCTTTGGATAATTTGTGTGACATAATATTAAATCCTTCAAATCCAAGATGAAAATTAGAAATGGCAGCCAGCCAAACCCAAACAGTTGCTGCTGCAGTTCCATTGTTGGAAATTATGGTCAAGAACTGTACAATGGAGACCATAGGGGCTTGGTAAGGATCAATAGTGTTTTTAGAGGCCCACATAGAGAATTTTTTTCCATTTGTTAATGTATAGTTTCCTCATAGAGGATTTATGAGAGGATAAGAGAATTTGCTTAGTCTCATTGGAAAGGTTATGAAACCTGGCTATGATGGGAATTGGAGCAGCCAAGCTTTCAGATCCAGGGACTGCAGAGAGGGATGAAGTTTCCCTGATGAGTGCATCAGAAGGTCCGGAACTGGGTCCAGAATCTAAGGGTCCTCCAAAAGATGAAATCGAAGAAAGGGGAACCAAATCTGATGAGGCCAATGAGGAGCTATAAGAATCATGGTCCTTCCCAGAGTTTTTGCTTTCTTTAAAACCTTGGGTATTAACGGGATTGGTGGAAATGCATAGAGGAGACCTAGAGGCCAATCATGAACAAGTGCATCCTTGGGGCTTCTTCCAGAGGGGGAATTAGGGCAAAGTACCTTCTGCATTTCATGTTCATGTAACTGGCAAAAAGGTCACAGCAAGGCTGGCCCCACTTGCATAATATCCTGTCCGCTATTTCTTTCTTGAGGGACCACTCATGAGGCAATAAAATTGCTCTGCTCAGCTTGTCTGTTGTCATGTTGGATTTCCCTGGGATGTTTGTTGCTAACAGAAAGTGCTGGGTGGATATAGCCCACTGCTATATTCTTAGTGCCTCGTGACAAAGGGGGTAGAACCTGGTTCCTCCTTGTTTGTTCAAGTACCAGACCACTGACATGTTGTCTGTCTGAATTGCAATTGTACCCAGAGGAAGAGAGTCTTGAAAATACTGCAACACCAAAACCCTCTGTCGTGAGGGTGGCATCTTCCATTATTGCCCCCTCCTCTGCCCCTAATGGGGGTTTCACCATTTGTGTCCTGAAAGGCTCCTTGGGCTTTTAGGAACCACATTTTCCCTTCTCTTTGACCCTTGGGGTAGGGTCTGGTAGGGGGGAAACGCACTCCAATGGCAGACAGAGTCTTTCCTTCCTGCTCACACCTGGTCAAAGTTTCCTTGACTTTGGGCCCGAAAAGAGACGAGCCCTCAAAAGGGGTATTGACAAAGGATGACTTGAAGGGCTTCATGAAAAAACATAAGCGCATCCAGGAATGCCTCCTAAGAGCAATTCCTGTACCTGCTGCCCTACTAATTCCTTCAGCTGCATAAGAAATGAAGCGCATGGATGAGTTAACAATGGAGTTGAGGGTAGCAAGCTGGGAGGCAAGTTGTCTGAAGCTCCTGCAGCTACTGTACCCTGAAGAGTATCTCCCAACTCTTTAAGGAGATCTATTTGTAGTCTTGTGAAATGGGTTAAGTAGTTGAGCCAACGGAGAGCAAAAGTCGCTGAACTAAAAGTGTGCTTCTCATATCTATCCATGACCCTAGAGTCTCTGTTACGAGGATGGATAGAAGAGGACGTTTCTGACATTTCCTTTTTGGTGGCTGCTGCCACCACCATGGCATCAACTGGCACACCATTGGTAAAAAAAGATTTGTCTAGGGGAGCAGATATAAACTTATTAGGCCTCTTAGGGACAGGCTCCATGGTATCCGGAGACTCCCATTCCCTTTGTGAGACCAGCTGCATCGGCTCATAGAAGGGTGGAGACATCCAAGAGGTGGAGGGCTGAGACACGAAAGCCTTCAGGAGAACAGACTCGTCTTCAGTAGGGTTTTTGGACTGCCAATCACCCCTCTGCCTAAGGATATCTAGTATCTCAGCAAATGAGATATTCTCAGAGGGGGACTATGGGGACCCTTCTGATTCATCCAAGTCTGTATCAGATGTCAGAGACTCCTGAGGGAAGTCTAGATGTTTCCTCTTACAAACTCTCTTCCTGGGAACCTCATCAGTGGGAGCTTCTGGTGAGGTCTCGGAAGAGCATGGACCACCCAATTGGGCTTCCTGAGGCTCTGAGTCTCTACATTTGGCCAGGATCTGTGAAGCAGAAGCATACACAGATGCTTTAGGGGAGGAAGAGGCTGGACCTGAGGTCAAGGAGATCTTAGGAGACATAACTCTCCTCATGGCTTCGAATTCACCCCTGCTCCAATGTGAAGGGACTGATGGATCCAAGAAAACCATCGATAACCCCGGCACCAGGACAGTGGGCTCCGAGCCTGAAGTAGGAGCCAAGCTCATCTGAGCCGAAGCCCCGAGAGGCAGAGTCAGAACTGACAAGTTGGTACAATTATCCTCCCTGGACCCAACCACAGAGTGTCAGCTGCTAGAGTCCTCAATCAGCACCAAGGATGTCAGAGTAAACAGAGATGAAGAGACTGGAGCAGACGTCTGCTCCGAAGGCTCCACAATCAACAAGTCTGACTCCTCTTGCTCCAGAGGACCAGTATGGCTCGGAGGAGGAAGAGTTGTAGCTGGCATAAGAATCTTCGGCTTCAAAGCCACTTGGGTCAGAGCCAATAAAATTTCTGCAAAGGCCGGCGCCTGTAACAGCTACTGCACCACATGATCCATGTTCAGATCAGAAAGGCTAATAGAGGACCGAGATGAAAGGACCAAAGGTGGAACCAATTGCAATACAGGAGACTTAGGTATTTTGGTTACTGGTTCCAGGACTGGGGACTGGCTCTGAAAAGCTAAGATGGTTGGCTCCAATGTCTGTTGAGCTGACGTTGAAGATTTCTTGGATTTTTTTTGTCTCAGAAATCTTAGAAGACTCTGAGGACTTGCTGGATCCATATTGGTCACTCAAAGCTTCTTGGAAACAGAGTTTCAGCAAACCCCTATCTATCAACTTCCTCTTTCTCTCCTGGAGAACCCTGGAAAAGAAAGAGTGACATATGTATCAGCTATCCTATAAAAATAATGTTACTAAACAATACATGCAATTAACATGACTGTCAATGACAGACAATGTTTTGGCCACATTTGGGGCATTTTTTAAAACCTGACTTGGGATATTTATCTTGATGGTCAGCCGTATTGCACCAAACACGGAATTAAACAAGATTACTGTCAAACAAGGACTATGAAAACTAAACAGTAACCAAGAGTCAAAAAGCCTTTGGAAAAAAAATCAGGCTAAAGTCACACACACACAGCAAGTATTTATCTAGAGACAGATAAATATTAACTATTACAGAAAGCTCTGTCTAAAGGCACACAATATCAAATGCTAAGCAGACTATACTAAAGTGATAAAGATAGCTGCAATTTCACACACACACTAAACCTTATCTAAATATTCTAAACTAAGCACACTCTAAACAAACCTTATCTAAATTTTTATAAACTGTGACAAAAGGTCACTAAGTAAGCACACTCTAAGTATAAGATAAAACACACTTTAAACTAGGCCTAGAAAAAAGGAGGCCAACTAGAGATTTATAAGAAAACACACCAGGGAAAGGGAAATAAACTATTAAGCTAAAACACCTTATAAAAGTTCTAAAACGAATATCTAGTTAAAGTTATTGAATATTAATAAGAAACATTTGTATAATAAAGGTTTTACTGGCCCGAGCTAGTGAGAACCTCCAATCTGTTGCAGCAGCAAACTAGATCTGAGGTAATTCTAGATGCATCATGGGATAGGGACTTGGCCTTGAGCTATTTGAAGACCTTGAACTTTGTAGTAGGCTGACTCGGAGCGGAGGGATCGGCTCCGAACCCATCGGTAAGAATGAGCAGCGAGACAGAACAACTTCACATCGTAAGTTTTAATAAGCATATGAGCTTTTAAGTATAAAATAAAATAAAGATATTCACTAACATGAAGCTGTATTTTCCATCTACACATTGTCATAGTTGAAATTAAAGACATCACTTTAAGATAAAAGCTACCTTTATGAGGCTTACTTTGTGTTAACCATAATGTAATAATTATAACCTAAATGAAGTATTTTGTGAATTTAGCTTGTGTTCTCACATTCTATCACTAAGTTTTAAATGTCGCTTCTTCCAAGGTTTAATAGAATCTCAATCCATACCTTCTTATCTCCATGAAGATGTACTTGTAATACACTTAAAATAAGCTTTTTTAATAAATAGTGTTTGACAAATAATGACTTACTGTAACAGTGAAATTTGGTCAAAGTAAAAGTAATACTAATATCTATGTATGGTAATTATAATTCTTTTAGATTCAGAAACTAATTAAACAACTTAAACAGAAATAATCTACATATATTTAACATAAAATAAGTATTTAAAGATATTTCTAAACAAATAAAAGGTGACCTTAATGATTTTTGTACTTTCAGACAATCTTGGCTAAAAACTAGGAAATTTGAAGCAAGGGATGCATCACTGAAGTTATTCCCCTCTCTTCCTGTGTGTTGCATCAAAAAATAAAATGGCCAGGGAGTTCCTCAGATAACATGGAGGAATCTGCATGGTTTAAACAGCTTGTGAGGCTCCTTGAGGTAAGTAAAGCTTCACCTCAGCCTAAGGAGGTGATTTTTAACTGTAAAACTTCAGTTTGAAAGTGTAAAGATAAAAGAAAATGTTAAAAATAAGTGTTGCGAATGTTCATGGCCATTTCCAGAGTATTTACATATAATGAAATACATTGGGGAGATAAACTCCCAACCCCAAGCCATATTACTTAAAAAAGCTTAATTAAACTAATAGATAACCACATTTCAATAGGTTAGGCTTGAATTATGCTAACTAATAAAGTTATATTATATGGATCATCTGTGTGGAGTTTGCATGTCTACCCCACGGTCGAGTAACATTAAAGACATGCAGGTAGGTGTAAGCGTGAATGGGCTTGCCTTCTTTGAAGGTTGGGCATCGGGCTGGCAACTCGACACCGTAAAAAATGCTGCCAATCATAAGCAGTCCGGAGTTCCACTGTGGCAACCCCTAACCGGGAAAAGCCTAAAGTCTTTATTTAGAATTAAGTAAAATAAATTTTTTAACAGAAGGAACCCCCCCCACCATGCTGCAGAAATGTCAAACACTCAGTTTTCATAGACATATGAATAAAATTAAATCAAAGTTACCTGTAATGAGCAGAGTTAGTTATCATTTCCATTTGATATTGCTTATTGTTATGAAAATACCGTAAGATCATGGTTGAATGGTAAAGGCAATAAGTGTTTTGACTGAAACATCTTGATTAAGATAAAATTACAGCTTGTCTGACTGAATGTCTATTTTATCAAAAGGAGATAAGAGTAATTTATCAGAAGATGCTTTGAGATATTTGTTGGAATTTACATTTGTAGTGCCAGTCTTTGGTTTCTTCTTTTTTGTATCTGTCCAAGTGTTTTTTTCCCAGCATATCTCTTTAATGAAGTGGAAGAACATTCTATAACTTCATGAATGGAAATTATGTCACTGTTTTTAGAATGGCAGACGTTTCATCTGTATTATTAAATGTTCTTATTCCATTGGAAAGATGTATTTTGATTCTTGCAGGGTAAGTTCTGCTTTAAAAGTTTAACAAGGAGCTAGCATTTCTTCCACATTTTAAGAATCTTAGTGTCAAATCTGATCTGATTGTGAATGAATTTTAAAGGGGGTTCCCTCCAAGCAGTTTTTAAAACAAGTTCTTTATCCATGAATGACAGAAATTTTATAACTATAGATCTTGGTGGGGATGAGGAAGATATTGGTGCTGGCTTTCCTGTTGCTCTGTGGGATCTCTCAATTCCATAAGAAAAAACATCTTGAAGATCTAAAATTTCAGGGATCCAATGGTTTAGGAAAGAAATAATGTCCTCCCCTTCTGTTTTTCAGGGAGACCAAAAATTCTTATATTACATCTTCTTTCCCTATTTTCTAGATCATCAAGCTTATTCTAGGGCAATGTGTTTTGTTTGAGGAGAAATTCAGTTTGTAGTTCCTTTTCTTTAAGTCTCCCATTGATGCCAGTTAAACCAGTTTCTATGTCCAATAACTTATTTTTGGTGTTGTTGAAGTAGTTCTTTGAATATTGGAGTTTGTTTTAGACTGTTTTCTCTGAGTTTTTCAAAGTTTTGCTGAAAATTATCAATTTTTTAAGGACAGCATCTGAAGAGTTGAAGTCACCAGCTGCATTTCTTTTCTCAGTGCTGTGTGTGTTTGAGAATGCATGGAGCTGTTCATGTTCATAGAGATAAAGACTCCAATAATTTGATAGGAATTTGAGTAGATCCACCAAAACGTGTAATCTTGAAGTTTAAACTATTATTGATAAGTCCTTATAAAAATTATTTGGAATCTTTAACTAAATTCCTGTCTAAATAAATAGTTTTACAGAGCTCAAAAATTGTGCTGCTTTCAGAAGGCCATCTTGGCTTTGGCCCCACGTGCATTTTCTGAAGGATATGAAGCCTGAAACCCAAATGTATGTTATTATTTAGTGACTTTAATCTTCACTGATTTCCCAGAAAACCACACATTGTATGAGGAACAGACCAAAAATATGAGGCAAGAATGTGGACATTGTGAACATCTGGGCAGTTAAGAAGTATGCATCAAATGGGCAAATATATCTCCATGTTATCACCCTACAAATTAGACATTTTTTCAATACAGCTAGAACATTTACATTATTTCACACTTTGGAAGTACCTGTCCACTAATGAGTGTAGAAGAACAATGCTGACATCATTACCTACTGCGTAAGGAGAATTATCATGATTTAAGTCACATGTAGCATCTCAAAAATCCCTGAAGAATGTCCGATTGTCTTTACACACAATGGACATCATTCATTTTTGTCTCTTTGTTTATTTTGTGTTTTTATTAAATATTTGCTAACTGGGTAGAAGAATGGTCTATTTACTGTTTTCATCTGCAACATGAGCCACTGGGGTAAGTATAAATAATAAAATATTTACAGACAATTAAGTGTAGCCAATTAATACAGCATATTTTTGGAAGGTGGAATAAAGGAAACCAGAGCATCTGAAGAAAACCCATGCAGATACAGTCTTAATATGCAAATTCTATGTAGATAGTGACTGGAACTCAGGTTTGAACTCTGGATCCTCAGCCTATAAATATTTATTGCTACCAAGTCACCATGCATCATACTGTAATAATATGTCCTGAGAGTTCTTTAACTTATCTAAAAGCTTGCTATTTCCAACTGTATACATTGCAAATATTATAAATTACTAGTTTACTTTTAACATCTGAAAGTTAGAGTGCCCTCTTCTCTGTGCAAAGTATCATTAGGTAACCTATTTAGATGGTATGCCATTTCTGTTTTCTGTTTCTTAATTGTAAATTTATTAAGACAAATTAGGCCAACAATATATTAACTAGTTTGCATACTGTGTTAGCCAGTTATACCTTCCTCACACCAAATGCAAAACATTCACTCAACTTGAGTTACAAATAGTATCTTGTCTAATTTTAATATTTAACTGAATGGTATATGCATAGCAAGCTCAACAGCAATGAATACATGCTAATTATGTTTGGCCATGATGTGTATTTTGTTGATTCTGTAATTCCAGACCATGGAAGAAATGGGTGCTTTTTGATCATATGCAGCTAAAATGGGTCCTTTTAGATCAGGTCATTGAACTAGCAGGCAAACTCTAAATGTAATAAAAAAGCATAAGTTGTTCATGTTCCATCTCTGTCATGTAGAAGATATCATAATTTCAGTTACAATCCAATAACATGACCCACCCTTCCTGACATGCTCCCACACAAGTGTTAATTTCTTGGAAATCAACTATGATTTTAACTTTTTAATAAATCTAAGAGTTGCATGTCTCTTTGGGTCCATGTTCAAGTCACTAATATTAATAGTCAGACATAAAGAATGCATTTTATAGCTTATCAAAAAACATGATGCCAACTAGGACAACATATTGGTAAAAATACTGAAAAATATTTGTAGATTGGCTATTAATTAGCATGATTTTCAATGGTTTCTTGAAACTAGCATGGCCTAATTACCGCACAAATATATCATGAACTCTGTATGTCTCACCATGCAGGACATGGTGCTTATACAATACTGTTCTGTCCTTAAAACTCTAGAGAACTAGCCTAGGGGATATAAAAATGAAGTTTAATGCACCAGATTGCGTAAGCAGAAGGTGTAGGTGCAATTAGTTTGGCAATAAATGCCATATAACACCCCGGCATGGATGAGAATGTTTCAATAACAAGAATATTACAATTAAGATTTGCAAAATGATGATGTTTATATTTACATATTTATATATTTATCTCTATAAATATTTTTGTATTATAAATTACTGTATGTATTTTATTCTGTGTAGTCCTGCTTTTGAACAAGTATTTTTCAGTTTCTTTGATAAATGCAAGTACAATGTCATTGTGTTATCAGATTTTAAAAAATAATCTTAAATATACAGATAAATTTTAGTGTTTTTGTATATGTTTTGGTTATATGATTATTGTTTAATCATGTGATACTTACATAAGTATTTGAATATGTATAGAATGATTGCTGGTAGATTCTGAAGAAGAAGATATTAATTTTATCGGAATGAAATCATTAAATCTTTGGGTAAATAAATCATTTGACTTCTGTACTGACAGTCATTTGCTTTGATTTTTGTTTCATTAGTAAGTGGTTGTCCAAACATGCATGCATGGTACTTTGAATTGTTAATTATAGTAGTCAAGTCCTTGAGGCCATAAAGAATCAGAGTTAATTGAACAACTAATCAGCAACAAACAACATTATCTTGCTGTAAAATCCATTCAGCATGAAAGCAGGAACAAGACAGATGCATTTTAGGTTCTCTACATTTAAACAAAAAGAGAGGAATATAAATAAGCCTTTTTACCTATAGGTGATGTTGTGTGTAACTGTCCTTCAGTGTCTGTATAAGTCGTTAATGTGCTTAGGGGGGCAACAGTTGTTGGAGCTAAAAAAGAAAGAAAATGTTAATGAAAAATGATTTGCAAACCAGTGATAATCTGCAAAAGTTTTAGTTTTCACAAAAGAATTTTAACAGTAATTAAACTTAAAGCTATATTTCAGATGCAACATGGTAATTAACTTAGTTATTGAATAATGTAAAAAAGGCATTTAATATTCATGCCTTATATTTTCAATGTGTTCCTTTAATGGCATAACTTATGAAACAGTGCAGATAATATATTCATCTCTTTCCTGTACTGCATATTCAATAGTATGATGTTAAAAGATGTGATGAAAATGCTTACTACCACCATTTGTATATTTATGCTTCTATATTTAATTTCAACAGTAATGCTTTTTTAGACTGTTTTCTTTAGCTTCTGGTATATCTTTCTTATGTACTCTCCACATGAGCAGTGAAGATAGAATTTTAGTAGATTACAACAGATGCATAGGGTTCTTTGCTTAATTTAAGATTAAGTTTGACCAGCTATTACTTAAAGCCCAGGGATTCATTAAATCCCAACTATTTCACGTAAAGGGCCTCAGTAAAACATGTCTCTTAACATAACAATATTTTGTGATTCATAATCATCCAAAAAAAGAGATAACTACCACAGAAGAAAAACCAGCAGGAAACGAACACTTCCAAGAAGACCACAAGTTTAATGGAGTTTAACGTTTTCTTCTCTATTAAAGAGACTTCCTCAGAACAAACATTCAGAACTTCACCCAGCCATATAAATACTGCCCCAATTAATCAATTAACTTATTAACTAACCATAATTTAAAGAAATACTTCACAAACACATTATGAAAAGGCAAAAAATTCATAAATACTTAAAACACAATTACATATAACATAATACATGCAAACAACACTTAATCTACATTAAAACTATGCATAATTCACATTTGATTAAAACAAATACTTTTCTTAACCTAAAATGTGTTGTAGTCTTAAAACGCTGGAAATACTAATGGTCTCATTAATCCCATGATATCTAGATGCATTTAAATACAACTGCCATTTCTATTCTAACAGGTCCAAATGTGCATCTACTATATCCCCCTGTTCGTCCTTTACTAACTGTTGCAAAACCAAAAATTTAAAATGATGTTCCGGGTTTTCACTAACATGCCTAAACAGGGCGCTAGTAGTTGTCTTGTTTCTAATGTCCCCTAAATGTTCACCAATTCTCAATTTTAGTTTTCTACATGTTTTACCTATGTAGAAACTGGGACATTGTTCACATTTAGCCAAATAAACAACATAAAGACTATTACAGTTGTAATGCCCCATTATAAGTGTTTTACCATTAACCCTAACTTTGCCATCTGTCTCTTTAATAAATGAACAAATGGAACAGGAAAGGCAGTTGAAATTACCCAATTTTCTGTTGATTCTAATGTCATATCTAATGCCCTCCAAAACATTCTTTAATGATCGATCTTTCCTAAACACATGCCTGGGATTTATACCTACTTTGAGACCTACATTAGCATCAAAATGAAGAATTTCCCAATTTGTGTTAATTATATCCACAATACTATGTGCCATTCTATTGTATGTTAAAATGAAGGTTGAATTATATCCAATCTTTTCACAATTCCATTTATTTTGACCCTTAAGACCATGGCCCAAAATGGGCCTATATACACCACTTGCCCTTTTTTGAATGACTGCTTGACGAAGTTTGTCTAGAAGACCATTGGGATATCCTCTTTGCTTAAACATATTAATGATAAAATTTAATTAAACAGAAAAATCCACTTCAGAGCTCACCGTCCTGGCTGCCCGCACCATTTGGCCTTTAACAACTGCCTTTTTCTGATGATGCGGGTGCCAACTATCAAAATTAAGATAGGAATTCAAAAACGTCGATTTTCTTTGGATCCTAATAATAAAACTTATTGTATCCCAATTGATTATTAATTCAACATCCAAATACATCACCATATACCTACTATAGGAGTGGGTAAACTTAAGAAAATCCACAGTACTATTAATGTATCTGAGAAAATCATTTAAGTGTTCCTCATCACCCTTCCAGATGAAGAAAAAGTCGTCCAAAAAACATGTGTAATGAACAATTTTACTACTATATTCACTATACATCACAAATTCCTGCTCCCAAAAGGACATGATAAAATTGGCAAAAATGGAGGCACATGCTGCCCCCATTGCTACACCCTTCACTTGTTTATAATACTGTCCCTCAAACCATAAATAGTTATTTTTCAACACTAATTCCATAAGTACAATTAACTTATTAATTTGATCTTGGGAAAATAACCGAGCTTTATGGAGCTGCTGTTCAAGCCAGTCAATACCTAAGTCGTGGGGAATCATGGTGAACAGATTAATAACATCGACCGTGGCCATAATCGTATCCTTGGTTAACTGAATGCCATTTAATTTATCAAGAAATTGCCAAGAATCTTTACTCAAAACAACCAAGGCACCTTTGCATTTGATGGTCCAAGTTCTTGGCTATAACGTGAGTTTTCAACCTTTTCCCATCAACAATGGGATTAATTGTAGATTAATAAGTCATTTGTGTATCTTTGGGATGACAAAAATAGTTGGCACCCATGACCATTTTTCAAATACCCAAATTCATCTAAATCAATTTGAGCTTGATAAATCATGTCATCCAGGACTAAATCAATCTTTTTATATGCCACATTGATCTCATTTAAGGAACTCTCCTCATAAGCATCACCAAGTAAGATATTGTTCATTCCATCTAAATAGTCTCTCCTATCCATAATCACAACTCCATTTCCCTTGTCAGGTTTCATAAACCTAATCAAAGGGTCCTTGACTAATTCAAACAGCAGCTTTGTTTCTTCATCAGTTAGGTTAGAATAATCCACAAATCTGTTACAAGCATAACTTTTTCTAATGTCTTTCTCACAGATTTTCTCAAACAATTCCACAGTTTTGTTAAGAGGTGGATTAAACTTACTAGGCCCATTAAACTCCATTAAACTATGTGTGATTCATAATCATGTAAGCTGAGATGAGGAAATACCTCATTATCATACAATTTGCATGCATATGAATTGCAGGTAACTACTGGGAAGTGCAGATCAGCATCTCCTGTGGTTAAGGCTGCTTCATGTACTCAATGGTAACCCTTCCCGCACTCTCCCACACATTCAAGTGCATATTCAAACAAACACACACACACACACACACACACACACACACACACACACACACACACACACACACACAAAGAGCACACACATGCACACACACATGCACACACATATGCATAAATGCATGCACACACGTGCATGCACACATGTGCGCACACACTCACACACACACACACACACACACACACACACACACACACACACACACACACACACACACACACACACACACACACACACTGTTCCACTCTCCCTGGCACAGAAGGCAATACCTCACATCATCATCACAGCTCTTCTCCCCCTTGAAGACTCAAGCTAGTCTTTCTTTTTTTTTCAATAATATTTTTATTGTTTTTTTTTTCCATTCCAAAACATTCACAAGAAAAAACACAGGTGTTGTTCATACAGTATTCAAAGCAGTATTCTTAAAACATATTCACATTATTTACATGAATGCTTCCATATTGTCTCTTAAAAGTAGATGATGAGGTTGTTTTCTCCAGGGTTCGTAACTTAAAGTAGTATAGTTTCAAATAATGTTATGTTTTTTGTTGTGTACATTGAAGGCTTGTTTCAGATTCGATGTTTTATGCCAGTATAATATTGAACATTTGTTCCCATGATTTCAGGCTGGAGGGATTTTTGTTTTGTTTTTGTATTATGGATTTGTGGGCTAATATATGCTTTATTGCTAGGATCTTAACATTTTCCCAAGAAGTTTTGGATGGGGTCAACCAGTTAGTAGCTATGTAGAGTTTAATTAGTAGAAAAATATTGATGAGGATGACTATTTGGTTTTTGGATAGGTTAGTTGGGGGGATATGTAATATTGTAAATTCCCAAGTAAGTGTTGATGACTGGTATCCATCTTTTGTAGTTGTAGTTTCAGGGAGTTCCAAAGTTTAAATATACATTTGCAGCTCCAGAACATATGCAAAAGGTCAGCAGTTTCATCTTTACAATGTGGGCACTTGGGAGAGTTTTTTGGGTTGAATTTATGCAAGCTAAGGTGTGTATAGTATGCATTATTGAATATCATAAGTTGGGTAAATGTTAATTTTTGAAGGGAAATTGATTTTATCGTTAGATTGAATGCTTCTGTTATTTTATTATCGTCGATCAATGGTATTTTTTTTCCAATAATTAGACAGTAATAGATGATCTTAATATTTGATGTCTTTTATCAATTTGTATGAACATGTTATAAATTTGCTACTTCGTAGAAGGGCTTGATTTAGTGAGATACATTTCATCAAATCATCTTTATTAATGGTTATATTTTGAAAGTAGCTTGTAGAGATTTCCTTAATCTGCTTCAAGATCAGTAGATATGATTTAGGAAGGCCCAGTTGGTGTCTTAGCTCATGGGCGGAGGAATTTAAATATGGATACATATCTTGTAATGTTAAGTTAATTATGAGTGGGAATTTTTTCAGGTCTATTAGCTGATTATTAATTTTCAAGTTGGGATTTTTGTGGAAGGGTTGTAGGGTCATCATGTGTTGGAGGAGATTTACTGATCTGAAAAGATTTTGCGTTAATGTTATATAGTTTCTGATGGGTTCCATTACATTATATGTTTTATAGATGTCTCTGTTTAAAAAGGGTAGTGCTTTGGGATTTATATTCAGGCGTTCAATGTGTTTAAAACATAGTCTTAACCAGTGTGGGGACCAGTTATTACTTTGTGTGTCATAATTTGCAATTCTTAGAGTTCTGTTGGCATTTATGATTAGGTAGTAATTTTCAAAGTTAGGTAGATCTAAACCACCTTTGTTTTTCGGGGTCATTAGTTTATCATATGATATTCTACTTTTTTTTGGTTCCCATATAAATTTAGCGAGTTCAGTGTGCATTTGTTTAAAAAAATTTTTGGGTATTACCAACTGTAAAGACATAAAAATGTATAGTAGTCTGGGCAAGATATTCATTTTAGTGATGAAAACGTTTGCTAGTGGTGGTAATTTCAGATTTCCCCATCTCTTTAGGTCACATAAAATGTGTTCCCAATTTTGTTCAATATTATTAAGATAAAAGTTTTTGTTATCTGTAGAAAATGTAATTCCTAAATATTTGATCTTTTCCATAGATTTTGGTTGGCCTATCAATGGTAAGAGTGAGAAAGGTTTCGGAGTTCTTAAAGAAAATATGTTGTTTTTTTTAAGGTTTATTTTATAGTCTGATATTACTGCAAAATCTTCAATAGCAGATAGTATTTTTTTGGTGTCTGAGATTGGTGTTGTACAATATATGTTGAGGTCATCGGCAAAGGCTGACTTAGTTATTCTTGTGCCATAAATTACTGGGGCATTATGATATATATTTTGCTTAATGTTTAAGAATAAGGGTTCTAGATATCCTTGTCGGGTTCCATTTCTGATTTGGATTCTGTTAGACCACCTTTTACTTACATATAATGTTGTATATGTTTTTTTGTATAGTGTTTTTAAGGTTAGGATAAATTCTTGGGGTATATTAAAGTAGGGTAAGATCTGAAATAAAAAAAATTATCTTGACTCTATCGAAGGCCTTCTGGGCATCTATAATGAGTGCATATATGTTTAGATTTTTTTTGATTAACATATGATAATAATGTGTGTAGTGTTAAAGTATTATCACTGGATTGTCTAGATGTTAAGAAGCCAGCTTGTTCATTAGATATAATTATATTAGAAATTTTCTTCAGTCTATTGGCCAAAATAGATGTCAGAATTTTCATACCAATATTTAGGAGTGATATACGTCTATAGTTATCTGGGTTCTGAAGATCAGTCTTTTCTTTGGGTATGAAAATTGTTTTGGATGCATTAAAATGAACATCATTAATTTTATTGTTTATTATATAATTTAATATGTGCGATAGAATTTGTGTGGTAATATTGCAGAATGTTTTGTAAAATTCCGTGGTAAGACCATCTGGGCCAGGAGATTTGTGTGGTTTCAGTTTTTTAATTGTTGATATTATTTCTTCAGTGGATATTGGTTTTATTAGATCTTTCTGTAATTTCTCATCAATTTTCAGAAAGTTAAGTTTTTGTAGGAATTCACTATTATTTTCATTTAAGAGTGAGTTTTTTTGCTCTCCATAAATTTGTGAGTATATCAATTCAAAAATGTTGATAATATCTTCAGTTTTCGTTAAGGTTTTATTTTTAAAGGATATTTCAGGAATATGAGAGGGTGGCCTCAACTGATTAATGATTCTTGCTAGTGCCCGAGATGGCATTTGTATATGATTGGCATATTTTGCAAGTATTTTAGTTTCATGGAATGATAATTTGTTATTTTGAGTCAGGAAAAGGTCTTTCTGGCATTTCAATAGTTCTGTTTCAGTTTGTGTGTTGTGGTTTTTCATTAAATCCTGTTCTAGTGATTTGATTTTATCCTCCAGTAGCTGATCTTCTCTAATTTGGGTTTTTTTATAATACGAAGATTTTTGGAGAAAGATGCCTCTAATTTGGGCTTTAGATGCCACCCATTCAATATCAGGGGGGTGTTGCTGTTTTACTACCTTAACTAGTGAGGATTTAAGTATATCCTGGATTTCTTGAACAATTTCTTTTTTATTTAAAAGGTTGGGGTTTAAGGACCAGTTATATCCCCGATAAGGTGTGTTATTTCTGTTATCTTTACTGATGTTTAGGGTAATTTTAGAGTGGTCAGACAAATAGCGGGCATGTATAGATACAGTGGGGTCAAGATATATTAGTGCTTCTGAAATTATAAAGAAGTTAATTCTTGACCACATTTTATGACACTTGGAGTAAAATGTAAAGTTGTTTGCGGAATTTGTTTTATTACCATATTTAAAGGGATCGTATAAATTAAAATCAGATTTAAGTTCACTTAATGCTAACATTGGTTGGTTATTGGATGATCTTTGTGGGCTTGATTCATCCTGTTTCGGGTTTTGGTAGGCGTTCCAATCCCCCCCCTATGATTATGTAGTGGTTGTTATATTGATTTAAAATAGGATATAGTGAAGCAAAGAAGGAATGTTGATTGTTGCATGGTGCATATATATTGAGAATTATAATAGGCTTATCATAAACGGCAGTTGAAATAATTACGTAACACCATCTCCCTTCATTATCTATTTTGGAATCTATAATTGTGTCTTGATAATGATCTTTAATGATTATTGCTACACCAGCACTATTAGTTTTACCTTCGGAGGCTATTATTTCTCTTATCCATTTTTTCTTTTTTATTTCTGACCATTGGTCATTGGTTAAATGAGTTTCCTGAAGTAGTATAAAGCTAGCCTTAGCCTGCAGACATAGATGAAGAAAGAGTTTCCTTTTTTTCATGTTCTGGAGCCCTTTAATGTTCCATGAATCTATTTCCCGCATTCATAAATCTTTTAAGTTGTTTAAGTAGTCTTGAAATATGTGTGTATATAACGGTTTAAGTAGATTTTTTGTCAAAAGTATGTTATGGAAGCATTCTTTAATTCCCGTTCCTCCCTTGTGCCTACCCACTATTCTCCTGGACCAGGAATTTAACAGGACCTTACAAAGATTTGATATTGTCTTGATTTGTATTAGTAGTAAGAAAAAGCTTTGCTTGTTAGCGTATGGGAAGTAAAGGAAACTTACTGGTCCTGTATAACCTAAAATTATTTGTACAAAGCCTATCCCACTCATTCCCTAGCACACACTGATATTGTAATCTACATCACTTCTTCTTGGATTTATTTATGAGGTGTCAAAGTTTGAGTAATTCTTTACACCATTCCTGAATATAACTTAATATAGGGAACATCAGTTTACTCCATTAAACACTAATAATATTTGAGAGATTTCAAACTATAGATTATTATCTCTGATTAGTTCTATAACTATATACATTATGGATATATCTTCCTTGTCTAGTCTTATTTTGTATGTGTTTCTGTCTTCTCTAGGCCAGATTTTTATATCTCTGTTTATACCTTATCTTACTTAGGTGAAGTATTCGGATTTTAAACTTCAAGTGAAATCCGACTCCTAGCATCCATCATTTAACTATCATTGCCCTGAGGCTTTAATCATTGAATGGCATTGTGTTAAAAAGGTCTTACGGTGATTGTTCTCTACCATATATTTGGTGTTCATCATATATTGGAATCTATAGAATCTTTACTTAGTCCTGGAGAAAACAATATATATAAATAGCAGTTCTGGTTTATATATATGTATAACATAGGCATAAATAGTTAGGCATTTTGTTGGAGCACCTATCAAACACAAAAAGGTTACAGCAACTAGTAGTTAGCAGTCAGTTATTTGTTAAAGTAAAGTATCTTAAAAGCTTTTCCATAAATGTGAGCTTCAAGTTTTGAGTTATTTATAGCTTTCGTTAGTTTAACATGCAAATAGTGAGTCCCTTCCTGTTTGTAGTTCATTGTAAACTGCAGTTATAATGTAGTGTTAGGCAACTTCCATCCATATTTCCAAATATTAAACTATTCCTGACTGTATGAAAGCAATCCCAATAAAACAACAGAAATATGGCACACATTAAGTATCCCTTCAGTATTACCACACTCTTTTCTACCTGGGAGGTGAATATTGGGATAGATTGAGGTTACAGATGCCTAAAGTCTGATCATAATAATGTTAGCAAACAGAACAAGATTTTCAGTACAGTTTATAAAACATAATGATTTGTTTTATATGATCATAATAAGAATACTATGTACTTGCTTATTATACAATTTGTTAAGCAAATAGGTGGGCTGTGTAAAATGTTCTTGGCACCCTACACCATCTAAGTGTTCCTTTCCCATAATCCTGTATGATTATGGCATGTAGGTTAGTGACATGAAGTAAAGTAAAAGCTCAATCATCTGCTTGTGTGCACGTATTTGTGTGCATGAGTGTGTGTCTGAGCGTGTGTGTGTGCTCCGTTTTTTATTCATTGTCAATTTGCTAATGATCTGTAGAGAAATATATTGATTGCATTGTTTTTTTTTTTCTTTCCTTTCCAATATGTAAGCCAAATTTCCTTTATCTGGGGGGTATTCACGAAGCTCTAATTAAATAGCCCTATGTACTGAAGGAGAAAAACATGATTGAACTTTCTGGGGCAGCATTGGAGAACTTCATTATTACAGCTATCATGACAACCACTACTTCTGGACTGCTACTGTAATTCCTGTTTTAAAAAAATAAATAAATAAAGTGGCATACACTTATAGATATTATCCACATTTCCCTCATGAAAGCTGTTGTAGGCTTAGATATATAAAAGAATGATTTTTCAAAATAATATTTACTATTATCGGGCAAAGGGAGTGTTGTATAGTATTGTTAGAGGTGTATTTATCGTTTGTGTAACCATGCATTACTTTTTCTTTAGTTGCAGTTCCTTTAAACTTCCCTTCGATCTTCAGACAGCCAGGTAGGTTGTTTTGCTTCTCGAAGGGGGATTCAGATTTCCGGCGGACATCTGGAAGCGCCGCATCTTGAAGACGACCGCTCAAGCTGTACATCCAATTTTGGTTCCTCTCGTGCGAATGCCAGTGTGATGCGCAGATCATGTACTTCCTGTTTCAGGTCTCGCGCTTTTGTAGAATGGGAAAAGAGTTTGCGCAGTCCTAAAGCACGGCCTAGGGCAGGGTAAACAACAGATATAGGTAAAATAAGACCTCGGCTGTTGGTGGGAGATGAATCCGACCTCAGTGGTTCAGCAAGTCGGATCGGAACTTGAAGCTAGATCTCGATGGCAGGATTGGATTTAAACACAGACATGAAGGTAGATTTTGCTTCACTCTTGCTGGTAACTGAGTACTTGATCCCATCGACTGAAAATACTAAGGTATTTGGGTACTTCATTTGAAATTTTAGCTTTTTATCTATCAGGAATTTGCAATAAGGAGATAAAAGCTGTCTGTTTTGTCTAATTTGCAGGGGCAAGTCCTGGGCTAGAGATATTCTGTTGTTATTCCATATTAATGGACCTCCATTTTTCTTTGCTGCTAATAGTATTTTATTCACATCTTGAAAATTGAGAAGTTTGGCATAGACATGTCTTGGAATACTTGAGGCTTGAGATTCTCTCAGGGCTCTGTGTGCTCTTTCTAATGTTATTTGATGTGCAGTTTTTGGGTCTTTGAGTAGTGTTGCAAATATTTGGATGATAGATGGGATCAATTCATTATGTTGTACATTTTTCCGGTATACCTCTTATGATTATGTTATTTCTTCTAGATCTTGCCTCAAGGTCAATAATTTTAGTTTGGATAGTTTGAATGTCTACTTCATGTGTATCAGATTTTTTAGCTAGCAGGGCTATTTTGTCCTCATTCTCCATAATTTTGGCTTCAGATTTGTCCATTCTTTCCAGGATTTGATTGAAGGAAGTACCAAAGGATTGTACTTGAGTGATAATTCTTTTATGGCATCTTGTATAGGTAATAAAGCTGCTTTAATATCTTCCAAGTTTGCTAGTTGATCTGTTTTATTTTTAACCCCTGACTTTACAGTATCCTGTTGCTTTATTATTTTCTGTCTTTTAGAGTTTAAATCTTTCTCAGGTGATAAAAGATCTGACAGTTTAGTTTTTGTTGTTGTAGTGTCCATATTTTTATCTTCTTTTGACATTTTGTGAAAGTAGTACCTTCTTGGTTTATGGTTGGGTGTGTATGAGTAGAGTAGAATGTTCTGAGCACACGGCTTCTATCTCTGAGTCTTTCTTCAGTTCCAGGTAATCAGTTATAATCTTGATAGATTTGTTTTTTCTTCAAGTTCATTCACCCCTTCCGGGTTTCTGGATATTAAGTAGAGATGTAGTTTCAGAAAATTGTTATTGTATAGGTCTAGGTAATTCCTCTGAGTTAATTTTTCCTCTGAGTATTTGGAGAGCTGTAGATTAGCAGTGTTCACAGAACGGCAGGCATCTTTGAGTCCTCAAGCTAGTTTTTCAAGTGACCCTGGAAAAACATTGCTTGAGAGAAAAGGGCCTATCTGGGAACACATTAACATATACCCTGTCTTGAAAGTCCATTAACATTGGCATTGCTGACCCCACTATAGTGCTGTACTGTTATGTCATATGCCTACAGCCCTAGACTCCACCTTAATAAATTGGCATTTTGCTTGCTGATTCTATGAAGCCATGTTAAAGGATTGTAGTCTGTAACCACAATGAATTTCCTTCCATGTGGATAAGGCTGAAGTTTCTGCAGTGCCCATATTATGGCTAGACATTCTTTTTCTACAGCTGCATAACATTCTTCCTTGAGTTGGAGTCTATGTCTGAGATATACAACTTGGTGCTCTCCTCCCGCTGAGGAAACTTAGCTGAGTACAGGCCCCACCCCATGGTTTGACGCATCCACCTGCGCAACAATTTTTACTGTAATCTGGACTGGCTAACACAGGGGGTAAACCCAAAGACCCTTTAAGCTTTTGGAATGCCTGCTCACAGGCTGGGATCCACACTACCTTCTCTGGCCTGTTTTTCCTTGTCAGGTCTGTGAGGGGATAAGCTATTGTACTATAATTTGGAACAAACTTTCTGTAGTACCCTGCAGTCTCCAAGAATGTCCTCACCTGCTTTTTGGTAACAGGGTAGGCCACACCTGAATAGCTTCCACTTTGGCAGGTTCTGGCCTAATCATACCACTCCCCATTCTATGTCCCAGGTAGAAGACCTCTGCCATACCCACTTGACACTTACCGGGCCTAATGGTGAACCCTGCCCTTTGCAGTTTGCCCAGAAACTTCCTGATTGCTGACTTAGTACAATTTGTGCCCCTGCCTCCAGCATAGCAGGTTTACCATGTAATTAACATTAATGACCTTCATTACCACTTCAAAGGGTTCTCCCAAGCTGATTGCATCTGACAGGAATGAGCACCATAACCTGCTGTCCCACAGCAAACTCTCGGGTTTAAGTATTCCTGTCATATCAGACCTTTTTCTTCTGCTGGGCTCCTAGCAGGTTCTCCTGGGTCAAGCCCAAGAGATCCCTAAGCCTTATCCTGAGGTTTAGGACATATGCCACAACAGACTTTTTGTGGGATACACACTCACCCCCACTCATCATGATTCATATCTAAAGGCCCCTCAGCTTATGTCCATACAACAACTCAGAGGGTGAAAAACCTGTGGATTCCTGGGGTACCTCTCTCTGTGTGCAAACATTAGATGGGGCAAATATTTGTCTCACTCTCTCTTAAACTGGTCTGATGAAAATGCCCAAAATATGGTCTTTTGTATAGAGTATAACCTCTCCACAAGACCATTAGTCTGGGGATGGTAGGGGGGGGGTCATTAGGTGCTTTAATCCATAACGCTTACACACACAAGCCAACAGGTCTGAAATTAAATTGGCACTTTTGTCAGTTAGTATTTTTCTTAGGAAACCCACCCTGTTGAAAATCTGTAACAAAGCATTTAGGTTCATAGGTTCATAGATTAGTACTAGGCTAACTGCCCTTATGGGCCATTTTAAGCCTAGCCATTTATCCCATGTGAGAATCAAACCCTGTACCTTGTGTCTGTAAGGTAAACACCTTAACCATTACACCAGCCTCCCACCCTTTGTCATCTTCTCTGCCTCAATGGAGGACAAAGCCACCACCTCAGGGTATCTAGTAGCATAATCTTTTACCACCAGGATATATTTCTTCCTTGTGGAACTTGGGGTACTCAGAGGCCTTACAATACCCATAGCTACTCTCTGAAATGACTCCTCTATCACAGGCAAAGCCATCAAAAAAGCTTTGATCTTGTACCCTGCCTTGCCTACCTTTTGCCACTGCTCACAGGAACTGCAGTACACTGTTACATCATTTGCAATCCCAGGTCAATAAACATTCTACATAGTATGTTTCTTGGTGCACTTTATTACCTGCAAAAGAAATGTCATGGGCTATGGCTAGAAGGGCAAGATGGTAGGCTCTGGGTATTACCAGCTGCTGTATTACCTCACCCTCTAGCTCTTCCTCAGGAGTCCACTTTCTATGTAATAACCCTTTTCTCCAGTATACAGACTCCCATCTTCCTTGAGCATCAGATGCCTCCTTAGCTACCTTCCTCAAGCCTCATAAGGTAGTATCCAAAATCTGAGCCTGTCTCAACTCTATCTTTGTAATCTCTCCCAGCTCTCCTTCCACAGGAAGCCTAGTATCTTCTGATAGTGGTGCCTCACTGTTAGCCTGGGTACTGCCACTCACTTTTGTCCTTGCAGTCACCTTGTTCCCAGGAACATCAGTACCTACCAGCAGCTGTGGCTCACTTTCAGGCTTACTGCTACAGAGTAGCTCCCACCCAGAAATAGCCGCATCAGCAGTTCCAGCTTCAGGATTGGGGTCTGTCTGGGTCTCCCCAGCCTACCTGAGTTACATGCCTTTCTCCAAGCCTGGCTGCATGTAACTGCATCCACACAAAGTACTTCATTATCAAACTGATTACCTAGCAAGACATCTGCAGTAATATCTTCAAACACAGCTACCTGCTTGCTTCCTTTTCCACCCTCCCAGTCAAGGTGAACCCTGGCCAAAGGTATTTGGAATGGGGTTCCTTCTAAAGCTCTGACTTGGGTGGACTGCCCAAGCAAGTACTGCTTCTCTTTAATCAATGCAGACTTTACAATGGTTATATCAGAGCCTGTGTCTGTCTTAGCATTTGCCTGTCTTCCATCCACTAAGATAGGATACAAACTGTGGTGATAGTTTTGTACCCCTGTTGTCTTCAGACAACTTACTACTGCCATGTATCTATTTCCAATTGCTGACTCCCTCATCTTTTGATCCCCATCTTGCTTCAGTGGACATTTGTATGCTACATGGCCCCTCTGGTTACATTTAAAACATCTAACAACTGATCCAGGCCATGTACCTGAACTAGTGGCTTCCCCTGTTACTGGTATACTCTGTTGGGGAGATTTAGGCTTCCCACCATGGGTTCTATTATATCCATGTGCAACACTGGATATTCCTTTCTTGTGCAGTGATACCTTGCTTGCTAAGTAGAAATGCCCTTTTCTCCCCAGCTCATCTCTAGAGTTACAATCCCAGTCTGCCAACCAGATTTTCATGTCATAAGGAAAAGTATTAAGGGCTTTTTCCCTCACCAAAAGGTCTGCCAGTCTTTTAAATGTGGTGATCTGACACCCACTCACCCACCAATGAAAGTAAATGCTTAACTCAGCAATACAATCACATACACTTTTATCTGTCTTGCATCTATGCTTATGAAACTTTTTTCCATAAGCTTCAGGTGTTAACTTATAACAGTTCAATAAACATTGTTTTACTGTATCATAGTTTAACAATCAGTATCAGACAATTTAGAAGCAGCAGTTATGGCTTTGTCATGGATTAAGGGGGTCAGGGACTGTACCTAGAGCTCTTGGTTAGCATTATACTGTTTACGTACTCTTTCAAATATATGAATAAAACTATCAAAGTCATCCCTCTCTGCAAACTGTGGAAGAAATTTACTGACCTTCCTTGCTTCTGAGGTCCTGTTATTTCCTTCCCCATTACCCCCAAGACCCTGATAAGAGTCAACATCTGCTTCCCATGTTGTCGCTGCTTCTCTTTTTCTTCAGCCTTGAAATGCCACGTTATCTTATTTTCATCGATCTAAAAATACTGCAGTCTCGGAATTTCTTTGATCTCCAAATGCCAAATGCCATAGCCTCTTTTTGGTCTCCAAACATTTGGCCTCCAGTGAAAGTATCTTTAACTCCACATGGATGTTAAGTCAGAGGAAAAGGTGAACTCTTAACACCAGACTGGTTATCTTCCTAGTCAGTGGTCTGTGCTACAGCTGCAATTAAATCTGAAATAAATTTCTCTTTAGTCCAGTTAACATGCACCAGTCTTTTGGCTTCCCACACCTTGGCCAACAAGTTCTTTGTTGGCTTGCCATAATCTTCTGCTGACATCTTTGCATGATTTCCCTGACTAAATAAAGTTAACAAAAATAATAAAACTGTTGTGAAAATGAAACTCTGAATGCTTATCTTGTGGCTGTTGAGAATACACACACCTTAAGTGACAACTTCCCACAGGCTATTGAAGTTCAATTAATAATCCCACCACTGCCACTAATATGTGATGGCCTCTCTTTAACTCAGCCAGTAATCATGGAGTCTGAGTCCTCACCACTGACACTAGTGAGAGATGGTCACTAAGAACAGGGAGGGTGGCCTAATGGTTAAGGTGTTTGCCTTACAAACACAAAGTGCAGGGTTTGAGTCTCACAAGGGATAATTGGCTAAGCTTAAAATGGCTCGCAAGGGCAGTTAGCTTAGCATGAATCTATGAATGGATTTACACAGTATTTCAAATGCAGCTCCCTGCATCAAGTACAGTTTCCCCAAAGAGTGCACAGGGAGACAGCTCCAGACCTGGGACTCTCTGTTTCTCAAAATCCCAAACAAGACTCATTTTGGAGTACTGTGTCCCAGTTCCAGGTATCTGACACACCCACAACTGGTTATTTAATTTTAACACACACACACACACACACACACACACACACACACACACACACACACACACACACACACACACACGTATAGATTTACTAGCTGTTCCCTTTCTGCCCAGACTATAAGGTAACTATGCTGCCACCAGTCAAGCCGCTCTAAAACTATTAAATAAATATCCAAATATACTGAGTAAAATCAATATAATATAAATGGTAGAGTGTAGCCAAAGCAGCCATGCTTTTCAGAGTGGGCATGGTGTAACTAAAATAAGCCCAAGCACTCTCAATATGTTAAAGCTAATCTTTAAAAGACCAGCCTCAATAAAAGGTATAGACATATTTAATAATAAATAATAAAATAGAAAACATGAAAATACTAAATATCTAAGTACACATAAGTTAACATAACACAGTTTGACAGATTCATGCATATGCAGAAAAACAATACTAAACTAATCTCACTGTATTTCCTGACTGTCTAAAGAATAACTGTTCCCTAGCTAACTTAATTAATGCAGCAAGGCAAGATAGGATGCTGATATGCTTACTTCCACAAGGCAAGGTGATGATCTTCAAACCTACACTGAATTGAACTAGATCAACTGAACTGTGCTAACTAACATAGATCTTTATATCAAGTTTTAAAGAAAACAAAACAAAACAAATTGCTATGTGAGTTCCATCCTCTTAGTGCTGGTTACAGAATGACAGCACATTTGATCACCTGATTCTGGTACAATACACATTCAGAGCTTTGCTAAGATCTGTTGCCATCAGGAAAGGTTGCACTCTCATATCGCATGTCATATACTTACTGGCTCTCCCTACCCCCTGATCCCCATAATGGTTTAAGTGCCATTAAAGCACTAAAGTAGTATCCCCTGGTACCATTAGGACACAAAAGCATTATCCCCAGTGTCTAGTGGTCCCCACAGCTCTAGTTTCTCTATTGGTTTAGGTGAATTTAAGGCATAACCCTTATGACGTAATCCCTGCTGGCTAGTGGTCTCCCCATTCTCACAGTAGAGTTATCACAGGTGGCAAGTGATCCTCCAACATAGTGTTGTAGACTATGTTCATTAGTCTAGGGGTATGTGGAGGTGTGACAGCCACACTAACCAACACTATCACACACATATACATAAACCCCCACACACACAGCTCCCTACCCACCAGATCAAATTTACACACTCATCCATTACCATTTACCATAGTCACACGCACACGCACACACACACACACACACACACACACACACACACACACACACACACACACACACAAAGACACAAACACACATACACACGCAAACATTCACACCCACACAAACACAGACATACACACACAGACACACACACACACACACACACACACACACACACACACACACACACACACACACACACACACACACACAAGCAACTCCTCATATACACTCACTCACACACACAAGCAACTCCTCATATACACTCACTCACACACACAAGCAACTCCTCATATACACTCACTCACACACCTCCAGACACTACTGGACTGTTAAAATCCCAGTACATAGAGCTTTCACAGTTTTGTTCACTACTGCAATGTGGCATTAGCAGCCATGCAAACCTACATGCCAAGCAGGTCTTTGAATCATTTGGCACACTGGCGTTTTCTGGAGGCAGTTGCAGGGGGGGGGAGAGAACATGAGACTAATTAGCATATGCCTCCCCAGAAGACTGCCTCATTTGCTTGTAGCATGGGCTCAGAGACAGCCTGGTGAAGTGCTGCTTATCTTCATGCAAGAGCATTATATTAGGACTCTTTATGAATTCCAAAATGGTTCAATGAGGTATAAACCTCTCAGTAACCTTTAAGGATTACCCCTGTGGTGTTTCTAAGCATTCAATTGCCATAGCAGAAAGCCAGTGTTATTCTCTGTACCTCTCTGGACTACATGAAGAGAAACACAATGGAGCTCTCAGACTATTTGTATTAGGCAGTTATGAACCTAGCCTCAAGCAGCTTTTTATTGTCACTTAGAATGATGCAGCAATACAAACAAAATAGTATTGACTTCAGCAAATGGCTTGGCTTCTGGTATCATTCAAAGGGAGTATAATATATATCAGCCTTAAAGGAGATAGTAGACAGTCCTAACTGCTGTTCTAGGGTTGGCATGCTGCTATCTCCACAAGGCTTTTGCATTTTACCTGAATCCTTATCTAACCCCCAGTTTCATTTTAGGCAATATTAGTCTTCTAAAGCTTCCAACATAACAAAATAGAATCTAGATAACACACAATTATCACTGCTTAATGCTAGGAGACTTAACAAAAAACTTAATTCCCTTTAAGGACTCATTTTATGGAAAACATTGCTATATGTATCATCACGGAGACCTGGTTCAAGACCAGTAAGAGCACACTGTCTGTCAGGGTTTCAATACCTACCACAGATTAAGGCCCACTGCATTAGAAGAAAGTACTAAATGTGGCAGTCTCTCCATATTCTTAAAAAAATTCACCTACAGATTCATTAAAAAAGATAATTTCCAGAAAGTCCTCCTTTCCCAGCTTAGTATTAACAAAACCTACTACATACCCCTCAGCCCGTCTCTCTTACCTAACTAGTATGGAGTCCATATGCATTAAGCCAAATACCATTCTTCTATGATCATAAGAGGTTACTAGGCTATTGGCCTTAGAATCTTTACAAGCCTACCCATGTTATACCCTTGTTCCATTACAGACCAAGAGATATAGTCTATATTAGCACATGAATCTATGATCAGCCCCAACTGCCCTTATCAAAGAGGGGCATAGGTGAAACCCCCGATGTAAATTTATGATTTCCCATCGAATTGTCCAACTTATGCTTATATACGGTCATTGAGGAGCTCTGTTTTATGTGAATTGAGAGTTTGCTCCAGAGGAATGGCAACTTGTGGGAGGCTAGGTTAAGGTCCCTAGAATGAGTTAATCTTGTCCCATTTGATTTGCAGATGTGTAGGATTTCTGTTAAGGCAGGGTCCAGGACTGCTCTGTAGGCCAGGCACAAGTCATGTCTAAGCAGTCTATATGATACAGACTACAGTGACACCGACAGTGCCTTCAGTCTGTCCATGTAAGTCATGTGATGAAGACCCTGAATTTACTTGGTGAGAAACCTCTGAGGTCTCTTCAGCTGCTGCAGTTGTCTGGTGAAGTACATACAGAAGGGACCATTGTATTCTATTATTGGTCTGATGAGGGACGTGTACAGGGGAGTTATAACCTCCTTTGCTTTGGATGCTATGCCCTTACTTATGAGATGTGCAATGTAGAAGGCCTTCCTTACTACTGTGGACACATGATGATCAAAGTTAAGGCTGCTATCAACCTGTGTTCCCAAATCTCTCACCACTGGGTTTGAACTTAGAGGGTATTATTAATATTGTAATTTGCAGGGACTTCTCCTTTGCTGAAGGGGATGATAATGCATTTTTTTGCATTAAGTTTAAGTCCATGGCTTGGGCACCAGTCATTTGTCTGTGTAAGCCCATGTTGTTTTATGTTGACATCATTGGGGATTCAGTGACTGTACACAGTTTGCAGTCATCAGTGAACTTGGTAAGCCACAGGCCATATATTTTGTACAGAACTTTTGATAAATAGATTCCAAACAGTAAGGGGCCCAGCACAGATCCTTGTGGAACACCACTGGTAACAGGTTTGCTGGCAGAGGTGGAATCCCCAACTTTGACTGTACGCATTCTTTCAGTGAGCAAGTTGGCTACCCATCTAATGATGTATGGGTCAATCCCCAGCTGGGTGAGTTTCTCAATGATGTCTGAGTGGGGGATTGTGTCAAAGGCCTTGGCTAAGTTGAGATAGGCAATATGTACTGTTTAACTTCATCCAGGGATTCGGTGACATTCTCAAAGAAGTCCACCAGGTTTAACAGGCATGATCTTCCATTACCAAAATCAAACTGAGGTGGGTCAAGAGTTTGAAGGTCTTCTATATCCTTGTTGATATAGTCCCTGATTATTCTTTTCATTACCTTACAGATAAAGTTGGTTAGGCTTATGTGTCTATAGTTCCCAGGGTTGGTTGAGGGACCCTCTTTGTGAAAGGGGATTATGGTTGCTGTTTTCCATTCAGCTGAGACAAAGCCAGCACTTAAACAGTTTACTAAGCAGCCTGGGATGCTATCTGGTCCTACAGTGGCTGTGTTTTTGTGATTGGAGAATGTGGTTATGACCTGCTCTTTGGAGATACTAGGTAGAGAAATGGTGGCAGGTATGCTTTGGGGTACAATTGGTGGGGACAGAGGGGATGACATTTTTGCCAAACCTGTCTGGTAGCAGGTTGGCAATTTTCACAGGTTCAGTATGATCTGAACAGATCTAGGCCTTCTCTTTTAAATTTCAGATCTAGCTAAAGAATGCCTTGTGATTATCCTTTGCAAAGGGATGCCAATTTAGTTTTATAGTTAGATTTAGAGGACATTACAAGATGTCTAATTTGCCTGTTCAAGCTGTGGAGGATGTTCTTCTGCTGCTGACACCATTCCCTCTTTTTCTTTGACACCAGTTTCTTTCTCTTATTGTATAACCTATTTATGCTGGATGTCCACCAGGGTGGCTTGTATTTTGTGAGGACCTTGTTTTGATCCGTTCAGGTACAGCTGAGTCTATGCATTTGTATAGCTATTTATACAGGGCATTAGTGTACACCTCAGTATAAGCATCATTACTGTCAGTGATGACTGGGGGTTTGAAACTATGCCCTCACTTATAAGGCTATAGCTGGCATTGGAGAAAATGTTCAACCTTTTTGCTCCTGGGGGTGTTAGGTATGATCATTACTTTGAATGATACTGATTTATAATCAGACTATACCAGGGCCCCACACATGGGGTGATGCAGCAATACCCCATTTTGGTGAATACTAGGTCAAGGACATTAGAGCACCTTGTGGGGGTGCAAACTATCTGTTCTAGGGCATTTGTATTAACAAAGTCCAGGAAGCTTCGGCTGAGCATGTTTGTGCTCATATATGTTTCCCAGTTGATGGAAGGATAGTTAAAATTACCCATGACCAGGGTGTTTGGTTGTATTGTGAATGACTCAAGTAGGCCCAGGTAGGCAGTGTGATTTTTGTGGTTCATAGTGGGGGATCTATAGCTAACAGTGATGTGGAGGGGTGGGGGATTTCCTACAGTAAGTTGGACTTGGGGTAACCCTAGGGAGATGTACTGTTTAACCAGTCTTGAGGTGTATGTGTCTTTGATGAAGATGGGTATACCTCCTTTGGTTCTTTCACATTCATTTTGCTGTCTGAACATTTGGAAGGCATTGTAGCCTTGCATGGCCAGGGTACTCTCTGCGGCCTTAAACCATGTATGTGTGACTGCACAGACATCTCCATCTTCCAAAGTAAGGAGTGCTTCCAGTAAGTGCAGTTTCTGATTTAGACTCCTATCATTAAGTAGCATAACCTTGAGTTTGTCTCTAGAGGAAGTTTTGAAATTGGGAATTTTACTCTTATAATATTACCTAAAAAGGCACTATGGGGAAGGCAAGTACCTTTGCCAGTAACCGAAAGCCAAGAGTTGAAAGGTGAAGATCATCCCTGGCAAAGCAGCATGGTCTGTTAACCATATCATCCGTGGCTGACAAATACTGGATCCCCTGGATTTTCACCAGAAGCTAAGCAATTGTTGAAGTCAATAATTTTTTGTTTGCATTGAGACATCAACCTGGGTGAAGGTAGAATTCTGCTTAGGGCTAGGGACATACCTGCCTGTGGCACATAATCAGAAAGCTCAATCTTGTCTCTCTTCATATAGTCCAGTGAGATACGTCTCAAGTCATTCACTTTAAGATGGACTATGACGGAATCATAATAATATTTGTTGATGAGATACTTCATTGCATGCATGATTTAGTGGATCCTGGCATCTGACGGGCAGCTGACTGTGACCTTGTCCTTGTCCAGCCTGGTGAGTGGGACATCACTGTGTCACACTATGGAGTCACCTATGACCAAAACATTTGGTTTTGTGGTGTTTTACCATAGGGGCTTGTTGAGTAAGACACTGATGCATGTATTTTTATGCGCAGTGGATTCTGATGGGAATGTATTATGTGCAGATGGATTGTGCTTGGGAGGTTTCTGCTCTTTTGGAATACTTCTGGTGAGTACCTCTGCATATGTGCGGTTATGCGTTGTGCGCTTGGTTTGTGGAAGAGGTGAAGTGTGTGTGCTGACAACCTGTATGGTATCTGGTTTGTTGTTTCATGAGATATAGAGCATTAATTCCAGATTGATAGTATAGATACATCTCTGACATATTATATTTGTATGTTTTAGGAGTAATAGGTTATCAGTATATATTAGGCAATGAATGAAGTATTTACTTAGAAAAAAGGAATCATTTTTTATATTAAAATATAATATATTATATCCATTGGGTTTAAATAAAGAATGTCACTAGAAGAGTTTTATTGGATTATATGTCTTTTTAAATTTATTGTATTAATGAAATGTATAATTGATTAATTAATTGATTTAGAGTATATAGTGAGCTATATAAGGTGTGTCTTGTTTAATAACAGTTTACTCTGTAAAGGCTTTTTTGCCGAGGCACTAAGAGAGAAGTATATTTTGCTGCTATTTGTGTTTGTTCAGAGACAGATTTAAAAGCTGCTATTTGGTTTGGTTTTAAGTGCAATTTTATCTGCTTTTTGCACGACGACCTTTTGGGCAACCAATGTTCTTCTTTTGGCTTTTCCCGGTTAGGGGTTGCCACAGCAGAACTCCGGTCCGCTAATGATTGGCAGTAGATTTTTTACAGGTGCTGAGGTGTCAGCTGGATGCCCAACCTTCAACGAAGGCACACCCATTCTACACATATCTTTCGAATGCCACTCGACTATGGGGAGGACATGCAGACTCCACACAGAAGGCGCTCCCACCGAGAATCGAATGAGAGAACCTTTTGCTGTGAGGCAACAACCCTGCTGCTGCACCATCGCGGCTTATAATAAATGGACTTATTACATATTTAGAGGTATTTTTCCTGGTCTTTGTGGTATATGTTTTCTGCTTGGTTCTCAGTTGTATTCATATTATATTTGTATGTTTTAGGAGTAATAGGTTATCAGTATATATTAGTCAATTCCTACATTGCCCCCAGGATGCTGATGTCAATCAGGCTACCTGGAGTAATGGTGGGAAACTGTCCATCCATTATGTCAGGTGTATTCTGTAATAAGGATTGGGGAGTGGGCTAGATGGACCAGGTTCTGCTGTAGGATTTGTAAAATCAATTAATCTATGGGAGGTTTCGTGGTAGACACCTGTGTCAGTGCCTCAAAATGCTCAGCTGAGTTGCTCTGCAAGCAGAAGTGTGCAACTGCTTTGCATGCAGAGAAGTAGGGAAGCCTGGGATGGTTCACATGAAGTTATCTGGATGAAAATTGTCTTTCTAAGCCTTTGCATCTATACAAGACAGTGCTAACCCCTGCAACTTCACCTTCCTTAATAGATGGACTTAAACATCCTCAAACATGTACACCCAGAAATATTGGAATTTATTGATATAAACTGTATGGACTAGTAAGTCTACCCCAGCAAGGGGTGATAAAATCCTGAACTTTATCTTTACCAGTATGCAGTAACTTTACTCACCACCAAGTGTACCTTTCTACCTTGTCAAAATAGATCCCAAATCATTTACATTTGCTATAAAACTGAAACTGGAGGCTTCTTCCAGTGTCTCAGTATTCAGAGATAAAGCTAAGGCTAATCTACTAAAATGGAGAGATGACCTGGCTAAATTCAAAACCCTCTTCCATGTTGTCGAGCCTTCTGCTCATACATAACACTTTACTACCAAATTCTATCCACATGCAAATTCTGTCCCCCCAGAACTAAATGCAATACCACATTTAAAAATAAACTCCTATAGTGGAATCCTAATGTAAACAGGCTTCATAATAAAAAAAAACTGTTTCATTGCACGCAACAATAAATTTAACTCTCAAGATGCCAATAATGATCTTGCTAAACTTAATCAATAAAAGCCAGATTTGCATCGACACTGGCATCAGCATCCTTTTTCCCATTTTGTAAGATGAGGTCAGAGTGTCACATCTACAGTGACTGTCACCTAGAGCTTATGTTGCCATGGCAACCAAAGTCAGAAATGTGATAGAAATAGCCCCTCAGGTGAAGGATAACCACAAGGCCTTCTTTAACTATTTTAGAAATGCAGTAAAAATGTCCAGCACTGGATAGAGCTAATAGTGAATATCACATGCTTGGAACCCAGTGGACATAAACAATCTACTATTAGAAAAATTTAGTTTAAACTTCACCAGTCTCACAAATCATATATTCCCAGATCACATACCCTCATCTACACCCTCCTCAAATCTCCCAAGAACAAGTCTTCAAGGGGCTACCCAAGGCCAAGTACCTACTTCTATGAGGTTGGATAACATACTGGGCTGCCAGCTGGTCAGTCTGAAATATGACTTATCAGTCCTCCATGCAGAAGCTATTTAATATCAGCCTTCCAACAGGTTTCATGCCAGATGAATGAGGCAGCAAAATTCATCACCACCCCTTTCACACACACAAATGTGGGAGTCAATGAACCCAACATTTACAAAACCATAAGCCTGACCAGACTTATCGGTATGGAAAGGATCATTATACATGTAACAAATGAGGGCACAGGTGACTGACAAACTGTTGATCCAAGCCAGTTTGGATTCATCAAGGGCAGACTCTACCTACAAAACCTTACCAATCTTTTCAAGAAGGTTATTGAAACAATGGATGAAGGCAAAACAGTACACATTACATATCTAGACCTCACAGAGGTGTTCAACCTATCCCACACTCAGATATCACAGACAAACTCTATCAGCTACATGTAACCCCGTGTGTAACTCTTTGGATAGGAAACTGTCTCACAATTAGAACCAAGGAAATTAGGGTGTGTTGTTTTACCCCTCCAAAAGGCCTGTTACTAGTGGTGTACCCCAGTATTTAGTCCTTGGGCCACTCTTCTTTGGCATTTATTTCTTAGAGGTGAAATCAAATGTGAAAAGTTTACAGCAGACCCTGTGAGCAAGGGACAATAAACTTTGTGCCATGATAAATTCCACAGAGGATGCTAAGATACTCCAAAATGACCTTTCTCAAACTAATAGCTGATGTCAAAACCATGGACTAAAACTAAACACCAAGAAATCTATAAGCATGCCCTTTGCCAAGCAATGATGTCCCTTATATCGATTACATTGCCAACACACCCCTGAAAGTTGATCCAGTTGTTAGAGATCTGGAACTTATGTAAACAATGAGCTGTCCATTGATGACCATGTATCCATCTTTTTCATTGTGCAGCTCATATCTAAAGGTATGTGATCCAGGTCCAGGTATGTAAACATTTCACTAGGCCAGTCATTGAATATAATGCTCCTTTCAGTATGTACCAGTCCAAATACTTGTCACAGCTGGAATAACCACAATACTTTCTCACTGAACAAATCAAGGGACCAAGTCATAAAAACTATGTAAACTATCTAAGAGCCTTCTCCCTCTTCTCAGTATCATACTAAGGGGCAACTCTGCCTCACATACAGAGCTTCAACACTCCCTACTGTCAGACCTATTACAAATTCACAAGTACAATGTTAGAGCGAACACCTGCTCAATGAATCTCAGTCACTTTTGCAACATAAAGAGAGCATGTTGATTGAAGAATTATGTGTCACAGACAATCCCTGGGATGCATGAAAGCTCTGTGCAAAAGTAAGTCTATTCTTGCACAGAGTGAATCGTGCCTGTGCAGCACAGCAGCACACCTTGCATATTCATGAAGGTGCACTGCTGTATAAACTGCACAGACACGATCTATGAACAAGTTCAGGGAGCATGTCACAGCAGTGCCCGCATGTGTTACATGCAGCCTGCACTCAGAAAGTGCAGTTATGGCACTGTTAAATGTAAACAACAGTTGTTTGTGGACATACCACACAACTGTTGAAATATTCACAGAATGTTCAGACTTTTGCCCACATATCTGGCCATTGAAGGTCAAAGTAAAAATATATAATTATAGACATTTGAGTACAAAACATCATACATGTGAGAAAATTTATGCAATGCAAAACCAATTATGCTATCAACATGTAAGGTTAGTAAGGGAAAATTTTTAAATCGCCCCTATGTTTGTGTCTTTTTGTCTCCCCATTACCTATGACTTTGTTCAGATTTCTTGCTGAAAGAGGTTGGAGGTATGTGCACACCTCTAAAGTGAGCAAAATTTAAAATCCATTTTATCTTTTTTTCTTAATCATTCTAAGTAAAGTTTAAGCATAGCTGAGTGGGTGTGCGCATTGTGCAGCTGTGCTTAGCATAGCTTAAATATGCAAAGGAGCTAAACAGAAATATACATGCAAAACTTTCAAGTTGAAATAGCATGGTGGTCAATGCTTCTACTTTGCATGCAGACATTCACGGTGTGAGCCCCAATGAAGTCTGTTCACTTTTACATGTAAAAGCAATATTAAAAGTCTGATGTTTTATTAAATGAGGTAGTAAATAATATTTATCAATCAGGGTAGTGTAGCAGGTCCAATATTAAGGTGTAAGTCCAGAAAAGATGTGAAACCCTCATATAAATACAAGTGTCCCATACAGTATAGTCATACAAGAATAAATGTAAATGAAAGAACATAGGGGGATGTCATGGAAGGTAAACATAAAATTATGTCAGTAATGATGAATGAATTCCATACACCTGATAGTCTATAAAATTAAATTTGAGCAATGTTAACTAATGGTCAGTTCTGCTTAGCTAGTGTAAGCATTGCCTAAATATAAATGCTAAGCATTGAGTAGCCCAACTAAGCAGATATGCGCATTGGTAAACAGTGCTCAACACCTGACCCTGTAAGCACTGCCAACCTTAGCTAAGCGCATTTGCCCATCACTTAGATTAGCTCAGAATATTCAAAAATGGTCCAATGGTGGGAAATCAGCCCTATTTAAAACCAGCAGGTGGGAATACAGCCCATAACCAGTTGTAGCTCATCAATGCAAGCACTATCACTGGAGTTGGTGAGGGATTGCGCTTTAAGGCACAGCGCTGAGGCATTTAGGCATCCAGGGTCATGGTTGGACTCCTAGTGAAAGATCATGAGGGGAAACTGCTGCAGGGCCAGTACCAGGGCTCCCAATACAAAGTGGAGGCCTGGGACCATCTCACACATGATCTCACCAGTGCCACTGGCATCCTTCGGACTGGTGAACAGGTCCAACACCATTTCGCCAACCTAAAGCATAGGAAGAGGGAGCTCTTGGTCCAGTGGGTCCAAGATGCATGGACAGGGAATGTCCCAGATGTGTTTAAGTATCAGCATCAATAAGTGTTTGCCAAAGTCCAGCCTGTGTATGTGATGGATAGGTATGCATAAATGTTTCTCTATCTCTTGTACAGCTGCAGATGTCAGGGCCATGAATGTGGATGCCCACGCCAGCAGGCTGCTAAGGCTGCATCACGAAGCTGGTGAGTACAAATCTAGCTTGTAGTATTCAGTTCAAATAAATAGAAAGGAGTAGAATGTCACTTTTCAGTATTTAATAATGTATATTTTTTCTACTGAATAAATGAGACATTAGCAGAGTAATAGTGACATACAGGGTATATATCAATAAATGTGTCACTACCTGTCAATAAAACTCAAAACCCCAGACTGGTTGTGTTTACTTTGGTATGTGGTGGTATGAATCTAAATGTGTACAGGTTCTGCACAGCAACTATGGCTCTAAAAGCATTAAATAATTGAGGCTCATCTGACAAAGATTGTGGAGTTGTAAATAGGAGATTAACTATATGACATGTTCCATGCACCAGGATTTGATACTTGAATAGTAATGTTGTGTTAACCAGTGTCTCCCAGACTGTACTATGTCAAAGTATGAATACACAGTATAAGAACTATCTGCCATGTATGAATGTCAGAATTACAAGGTCAGATTGTACAGCCAAGAGAGTATTATGCAGAAAAGAGTCAAACAGAAGACACCAGATCCTCAGTAGCTCATTCTGATGAAACAAAGACATTTTTTTTTTTGCACAAACAGGCATGGTTCGAATCCCGGGAGTGGTAGTAAGCTGTATGCATAATTTCATCCAGGAATATGTAAATATGTGTAGAAACAGGAGGTAGTGTTAACAGAAATTTCCTGCACAGATCTGCCAGGTAAGAAAAGGTATATATTAGTTGTAAGAAGGCTGTACTTATATGTGTACAACACCCTCAGTCCAACCCCAAGGCTGGAAATGACAGCAAGATAAGTACATACACTAAGTAGTCTCATCCAGTAAATGTCCCTCAAGTGTCATGCTGTTATGGCTAGTGGTCACGGCTGCCAATACCCAGGGTGACTGATAGAAATCAAGGCAGAGTATGCCAGTAGCGCACAGGCACACACACACACACACACACACACACACACACACACACACACACACACACACACACACACACACACACACAGTATGAGTGCACATATGTAACCATGACTATGTGAATATGGTTAGAAACAGTCAGGTAGTGTTAACAGACATTTCCTCTAGAGGTCTGCCAGGTAAGGGGCTGTTCATATCAGCCTTAGAAAGGCATTATTATCCCTGTGTACAAGCATACCACTTTCCAACCGAAGCCCATAGGTAGATGTAAAGTGAGGTCATACCTAGATAGTAATGAGTAGAGTAACGATCATTACAGTTGTGAAGAATTGAAGCCTATACAGTTGTTAATTTACATCTCTCTCTCTCCCCCACCCTATCTGCACCAATAATCTATACACATATATCAACGGTATGTTTTTCACCAAACCTACTGTTGGGACATTCTACAAATATTTAAACATTTTATTATTAATGTTCCCTGTTCAAATACCATCATTGGTGGCCTGTTGCTATCAATGGAACCTGCATGCTGTTATAATGTCCACTGTGGTTCCATTTAAGCATGTGTTCTGTTTGCTATGCAACTGTTTCAAATCTGTTCTAAGGGGTCAATTGGAATACCCATGCATGCTGTTATGACTAATCCTGGAATGTGTTGTTCATGACTAACCAACATATATTGTAAAACCTCAATAACATAGCACATCTGGGAAGGCTGATCCCAGAGGATCCGCCTATCCCACCTCATCTGGCCATGGCCCCAGGCCCCAGCACATCTGGGACCCAACCTAGGACCTCCTCGTCCACTGATCCTGCACAATCTTCGGGTGAAATTGCCTCAAGGGAAGGACCCCATCCCCCCTGGGAGCTGGCACAGACAGGACATCGTCACCCATAGTCAAGTTTGGGGTTTGTGCATAGCGAGCTCTGAAAGGAGTTTTGAGATCAGCTATGCCAGTTTGAAGGCCCCATGGAGCATCTTGAGGGTCAGCCTGCTCCTCCTGCTCAGCCCCCAGCACAGCCACCTTTGGGGCCGTGAAGCTGCAGTGGTGATTGCCCATGGGTGGGGACCTCAGTCACACTGTATCCATTTAGGAGATTGCGGTTGTCCAATTCCCAACCACCCTCAACGTCCAAGGTGTTTACCCCCCCACACGTGTCATATACCACCCCTGTCTGCTGACTTGACTGTCATGTCTGTCGTCCTACCAACTTACCTACCATCTTTCTCCAACATCCCACTCTCACCTTAAAAAAAAGAGCAATCTGTTACCCCCAAAAAATTATGGACCATGCATAGCTGTCCATTTCTCACACATGTCCACTGGACACATGCATTCTGGTCCAATTGGCTTGACAATACATTACTGTTGTCCTCACCCATCTCTCAGGGGTTTGAGTGTCCAAATTTACGTCCAAATTTTGTAAAAGTGCACAGCTGTCACTGTAGAAGAAATGGACAGTATGGCCTTTCCCTACTTCTGTCCTGCATATCACTAGCTATCTCTCATATTATTTTTCCCTCTGTGTGCCCCTTTTTCACCACTGTCCTACCACCCCTTTCTTCTTTTCTTTTAAACAAATTAGCATGGGGGGTAAGTGTGAGTAAGCTGCAGTAAGCATCAGTAAGTGAGTTTGTGCGTCACTAAGAGATGCCTATACAGTCTAACCATCTGTATGGTTAACTATGCATTGGCACTGATACCAACATGCAAACCTGCTTACAACTGCTTTAAACTCCCTTAATCACCCTGTCTCCATCAGCCATTGTTCTGCCCAGCAACAAAATAATCGGTGTTGCCAAGTCTCAAACCCAGGACCCTGTACACACTAGTCAGAGCAATGCACCACTACACAACCTGAGGTGCAGGAATTGCTGTTGCTTTTTCAAATATATCATTCAGTACAGGTATTGAAGAGTAGTGAAAAACACTGTGGAATCAGTCATGTTTCTATAAATATAAATATACACATATAAGATATGTATGGTGAGCTAAATATGAGAAAGCATATACAGCTATTTTTAGAAATATACAAATATATACATATATATATATATATATATATATATATATACATTTATATATATATATATATATATATATATATGTATATATATATATATATATATATATATATATATATATATATATATACATATATATATACACAAACACACACACACACACACACACACACACACACACACACACACACACACACACACACACACACATGTATATATATATATATATATATATATACATACTCATAACATGCAGTGGAGTCATACCTCAGCACCATACCTCTCAACCTCTAACTGCAAGAATTCCTGTCAATGGTTGTGAAAATGGGGAACAATGAGCCAAAACTAGGGACATAATGTGTGGAATGTTGCTAGAGTAACAGGGTAAGTTTCAGCATACATGTTCTGAAGGATGTGAGTTCAGAAAATGAAATGTATGTCAACACTTACTGACAGGAATCCTGACATCATCACACTGATGTACCAGAGAAATACAATTAAGGAATGTGTGGTACAGACCAGAAATATGAGCAGTAAACCTGGACAATCTGACACAATCTGGCCAGTTGAGAGGTATGCTCAGGTTGGTGCAACAAATCTGGACCAAGCCTGACAAAGTGGGGGGTGGAAGCCATGAAAATAGGGACATATCTCAAATACTGGAGTAGATAAGCTGACACAGTTGCTGCAGTAACAACTTCCTTTCTGCTCTAACATATATTGACTGATATAGCACAAGTCCAAAACTCAGTTACTTCCCACTAGTTATTGACTTAAATCCTCACATCATCCCACTGGTGTGTCAGAAGTACACAACCCATATGGGTGCCAGAGAATAGTACATCCCACAAATATCTGGACATAACATAACAGTGGGGAAACTACACTGAGCCCCTAGGCTTTAAACTACAGTCAGACTGTCACAACAATAACCCAAATCTGCTATGGAGAATTACACATGTATTTGTAAAGGTATCAGACACTACAGGGATGTAACAGCACTGAAAAACAGACACCAGTGTGAAAGTGCATAGCCACAACCAAGTCCACTACAGTCACAGTCACATACTGGTAAGCCAAATGAACAATAGTTTATAATGACTGTGTCAACAAAACCATCAGCATGCTTGCCACTCACATTACCCCTACATATACTGGCCCAATTCACAGTGTAGTATGACGCCTGACCGTTGTATGGGACATGTCTCAGTCCTCCCCTACAAACATATACAGTTGATAGAGCACCAGAAACTAGGGTAGCATGCAAAGTCAGACAGAAAAGGAACCATAACACTTACATCTACCCCCCACACACACAGACCAAGTAACATATTCAAAATACACTGTTACACAATCTTGACAGTCTGTCAACAATCACCAGAAATACACAGACCTCCCAACACTACACATTCCCACAGAATGTCCAGGCTTTGCCCTCATACATAAGGCCTCTTACACATAACATGTCTGGCAGTCTGATACATCACTGGGATGATATCAGGAATGAGGTCACTAAATATTGATATACCATACCTGTCCACCTCTTATTGCATGATATCTGGACAAAGCCGGACATACTTGAACAGAGGCCCAAATACAGGGGCATTGTTGACATATTGCTGTTATAAACTGAGAAAGTTGTTGGTGTGACAGGGTTTGTTGTAACATATCCGTTCTGAGGGATATGAAGTCAGAAATACAATTGGATGTTACTGTTTACTGACTACAATCCTCAGAGTATGCTACTGAATTTCCAAAGACAAAAAACGTGTAACATGCCATATATAAGTGTCCAAACTCTGGCAAGTCTGTGGATAGCCCTACAGTTGAGAGTCATGTCAACCACATAACACTGTCAGACTTAAAATCATGCAGAACAGCCATATCCACACAAACCCTGTCAAACTAGTAGTACTTCAAATGTATAATAGTAATACTAAGATTCAGTCCCTATGTCTGGAACATTCTCCCCCAAAATGTCTGTCTGTCTCCACAGTGTTTGTTGTAAGAGGTATTTCCAGTTACCCTCAGTGATGCTGTCGCACACCTCCATGAAGTCTTCCTCACAGGCAAGCTAAAGGGCCAACATCCACATGAAGTACTCAGTTATAGGAGTGTGTTTCCATTCAATTGGCTATTGTAAGCATACCACAGCTGTTCTACATGTAATTAGCAAGTGCGGGACTCTAATTGGTGCACAGGCCATCAGCTGCCCATGAGCATTACCTACAAAAGGCAGGCTGCTGCCTATGCAAAACAGATATATATCCTACATCCTGGAGAGAGACAGACAGACAGACAGAAAAAAATCAAACAACAGCAAGCAGGATATAACCACCTACACTTGAAAAAAAAACAGGTATGCCAAACATGTATGCATGTAATGGACTGCAGTAGAGGGTATGTAATAATGGGAAATAGGAAGTTTAACATATATGTCTCAACAAGACTTGCTGTACTGATATATCACTGATCAGAACCTTTGGCCATAGCATCTGTGTCTGTCTGCAGTGACATAGAATGCAGCTCATGCCCCTGAGTCACCCGAGGAAATGATGGTTCACATATGACTACTACTGGAGTGTGTGTTGAACAATACTGACTGTGACACTGCTAGGTCAGCTACTTCCACAGGTATATCATCTGGACCAACAGCCTTTCCATTCATAAACCTCTTCATAGCTATCCTTACTTCACCTTGATACTATGTTGCACTTCTTGATTCACCATACCCACACCATTCAACTGTATCTCTCTATCTCTCTCGCTCTCTCTCTCTCTCTCTCATTCTCCTCATTCAACAGCCCATCAAAGTGCTGCCTCCATTTGCTATATACACTTTTCTTACTTGTGAGTACTTTTCCACCATTACCCTTTATCACCCTTATTTGCTGAACATCCTTCCTAGCTACGTGCCTTTGTCTAGCCAATTGGTACAGGTCCTATCTTCCATCCTTGGTGTCCAACCTTACATACAACCCTTCAGATGCCCCATGCTCAGCCTTTGCCACCACTCTCTTTGCCATGCACCCCATCTCCCTATACTCCAGTGTAGTTTCTTCATCTGACTGACAATCCCACTTCTCCTTCACCAACCTCTTTATCTGTATACTCCCCTGCACTCCCTCATTTCACCACCAGATCTACTTGTCCTCCTTCCTCTGTCCAGATGGCACACCAAACCCCAGTCTACTCATCTCCCTTACTATCTCGGATGTAATTACCTAGATATTTGGTAACTCTTCACTGCCACCCACTGCCTATCGTAACTCTTCCCTGAATCAGCCTTGCAATAACCCTTTTTCACTATCCACCATCTGATTCATGGTGCTCCCTCACACTGCTCCCCTCTTCTTCACCACTAATGTCATCCCAAAGGGCAACATTCCCTACTCCCTAATTACACTTTTCTCTGTCACTACTTTACAGTTTCCATTTCCCTTCAAACACCTGTGTGCATCCCTCTCCACTCTTGTATGTCACCCCATGCCCCTCGGTCTTGTAAACATACATATTCACCACAGCCATGTCCAACCTCTTTTGCAAACTCCACCACCATCACACCTTCTGCATTCCTTGGCTTAACACCATACTTACCCATCACTTCTGCAACCCCTCTTTCCTCTTCACCAACTTGCACATTGAAATCTGCTGCAATCACCAGTCTCTCACCCTTGGGTATACTCATCACCACTTCATCCAACCACTGCAAATACTCCTGTCTCACCCATCACACACGCCACTAGTGGAGAATATGCACTAACAGCTGTCATCATTACACCATCAATACTCAGCCTCATAAACATCACTCTACCCAACACTCTCATCACCTCCAGAAACACCCTTGGCATAATGTTCCTTCCAGTTGACCCCTACACCATGTCCACCCCCATACACATCATGATAGAACTAATTGTACCTGACGCTGATACACACAGCCGTACTCCCCTTCCATCTGGTCTCTGGCACACACAATATATCCACATTTCCTCTGTCCATCATATCAGTTAGCTCTATCCCCATACCAATCATACTTGTAACATTAAAAGGTCCTACCCTCACTATCACACTCCTAGCCTTTCTCTCTGTCTGCCATATCAGCAGTGGGCATCCTCCTGGGTATGTCTGTGAATGCAAAGGCTACTGTACTATCAAATGACGTACATGTGTTACATCAATATGAAGAAAGTTTCACTAATCTTGGCCCATAAACCAGCATGTATGTGTGGCATCCTCAAGATGTTCTACCCTAACAGGTTGACAGAAATGACTGGGCAGCAAGACTGTAATTACAGTGTGCCATACTAACATAGAACAGAAATGTATAGCAGGTATTACCTATGCATATGTATGTTTGGGTTGGTGTACCTGGCAGCCTCATAACAACTAACATGGGATGTAAAACCTCATGTAAATAAGCTGTACATGTTGTACACATTTTTAAACTTAGTTTCTGTGCATCCAACAGAGTTGCACTTCTATAGCTACTGGTTGTGGCATAGCCATGACACAGATATGGGTGCCAGAATAAGCATGTGTATCACGCTGAAATTGTAGAGGTGGCCAACTGTGTTATATATAACTTTGTGTCCATGCCTACTACAAACAGATATATGACCACCCACATAGCTGTATGGCCTCAGCAATACTTACTTGCAAAACCTGTCTCCACCAAAGTAGAGTAAACCCCTCTGCTGGACAGCAGCAATGCAGAAAGCACATAATGTTGGCTGTATAGGGGAAAGTAGGAGCAGGCACCAACTGGGCAGCATGTCAACCTTTCTCTGAATGAGCATATTAGGTCACAGGTGGATTACAGTACAAATTGGACACATCCACTAAGGGCAATCACAAGGCCATCTTCACATATGTCTGCAGTCTCAGAGGCAACAACCCAACCCACCCTGTAATGGTGGTCAATCTCAGCACATACACACCACAGCTACAGCCAACTTGCTGCAGGCAAGTTTAGGCCAAACATCATCCCCCTTGTGCACCATCAGTATAGATAGATATGCACAGCACACACACCCCATATCCTCATCA